>NC_044502.1:8432521-8702521 GCF_902362185.1 Chanos chanos
CACAAAGCATCAAAAAGTTTTTTTTTTTTTTTTTTTGTGCTAAAGCGTCTTCGTCGACATTTTGGTGTAGTGACAAAGCGAGTGATTCGTCCACCACACGGTGAAGGAAACTCGAGGGCTGGTTCCCCATTAACTTTAAATGAGTAAGTTTGGCAGCACCCACAGTGAAGAAGACCATTTCATCAACACTAAACCTATTCAAGATTACGACTGACAATCGCTATGTCTGTGGACCCCGGGAGAAGACATCTCACAGTACTTTGGAAAGTTCCTCTTGTGTGTTGCAGTTGATACCCATTCAGCATTGCTTGAACTTGTTGGATGTAAAAAAATAAAAAAAGAAATGGAAGGTGGATGGTTTGTTTGTGAGTTGGAAGCCAGAGTGGAGAGAGAAAAAAATGGGCTGATGCACCCAACTGTGTCCCTGGCTCCAGCTGGGCCTTGTCTTGTCCGGTTGCGAGATTGTCTCTGTGTTTTATGTGAGGGAAATCCAATCAGCGTGTTGATTTACACTGCTAGCACAGCTGAGACACAAGCACTATGAAAAACTATCCTTCCACAGATCATTATCTATTACAGAAGCCACTGGCCACTTTGGAGGGGCAGGGATAGATGGCTTCCGGGGACAGGAGCAACGATCATGATTAGATGATGGTGCAGATAGATAGATAGATAGATAGATAGAGAGAGAGAGAGAGAGAGAGAGAGAGAGAGAAGGATGTCCTGTGACATAATGAGAGGTTTAACATGGTCACACTTAGATATTTACATAATAACTGGGTTTCCTGTGCTTAAGCAGTGAACGTCCTAAAAATGCACCAGTAAAGTGTTTCTTCGTGCATGTGAGTGTGCGTGCGCGTGTGTGCGTGTGCATGTATGTGTATCAATAACACCACTAGCTAGTGTGGGAGGAGAGTGTTAATGGCAGAGTCTAAAAATAGCCGCGCGGCACCTCAAGCCTCTGCGTCCTCAATAACGATACATCAGGAATAACTTAAACGTCGGCGCACGCAAGACCAAAAACAAACATCAGCCCTGACGTATCCTACCATTTCTGAATAATTCAGCGATAGCACAAACATCTTTGGGCACTATTGATGTTCAGAGACCTAAGGCCATGCAGAGAGATGGAAAAAAACCACATCTGAGCGCAGCGACACGGCCACGCCACTAGGGGAAGCACTGTGACACTCAAGTTCACTGAGGACTTCAAAAAAAGCTCCGACCAGAACGACAGAACACACAGCTTTGTACAGTGACTTGTTTAGGGTTCGTATCCTGACTCTTACAAAACGAAAGGCCCAGCTTTTCCACAAATTGCCAATTTAATTTTACGGTGACTGGAAAAACTGAGAAGAACAAGGATTTGATTACAATTTAATCAAAGAGAATGGGGAGGAGAGGAGAGACAACCATAATTGCTGAACGAGAATTTAACCACAGTTTAGCAAATCAGATACAGAGATGACCTTATGAACATTTCTTCCGCCTACAAAGAGGAGCAGTCTTTGAAGATGGATGGTTTCAGTCTCCCCATGTCCACTGTTAGTGCTGAAGTAAGGAAAACAGAGGGAAAGAGAAAAAAAAAAAAAAACCTGTGACAAGGAGAGGACTGACGCCTTGGGGTCTAGAAAGCACGTGTTGCCAGGGGCTACAAACGTGCGTAGATTCCACGGCCTTGGAGATAAAGATGAAGCAGTCGTGGAGAGAAACAGCTGGACTCTGACCCGCTGAATGCTACTGATGCATCTCTCACTCAGTCCACTTTTCTTCCTTCATGTAAAAAAAAAAAAAAAGAGACTGGAGTGTCTTTCACTCGACCGTTAATGATGTTATACTGGCCTGTAAGGGAAACCAGTGATGGGCGTACTACTTAGGACGCCGATAACCACTCTGTGGCTTTTTACTTCTTTACATAAACACCAAATCAATATTTCACTCAATATTTGAACAACTTCTTGGATGATTTCTCGCAATATTTCCTTTCAGATGTTTTCTTCAGTCTTGATCCGACCCTTTTTCTTTTTTTTTTTTTTTTATCAGCAAATTACCCCATGATTGGACTCCAAGAATGACATTGTCGGCTAGAGAGCTGACACTTAGCTGAATGGCCACCTCTTTCATTATTGCCTTGAAGCCATGGAGTTTTAGACTGCTGAAAAGAAACTGTGATTACAGTCAGGGCGAGGCCTTGCATCGTAAAATTAGTTGCTTTTAATCTATTTAGGCAGCGGGAAAGGCACTGCTATTGAAAAGAAAAAAAAAAAGAAAAAAAAGAAGACCCATGGGTGATGGAGAAAGAGAGACAGAAAAAAAAAGATAAATCAGAAACAATGGTTGCTATGGGGAGGTAGATGGGATGTGCAGTGATGGGTGATGGTGGTGGAAGATTTTGGGGGGGGGGGGGAGAAGATGGGGTTGAATTTTGACAACCTTTAAAAACTTCCATACTTCTGGGAGCTGAAATTCAGAAAACCCAGACAATGTTGTTGTTGTTTGGTTTTTTTTTTTTTTAGCCTTCTCTCAGAGACACCGATGTCCTGTGTCAGGAAAAGAGCGAGCGACAGAGCATAAAAGTGAGAAACGCATGTTTTAAAAAAAAAAAAAAAAAAGGAGAGATACGAAGCCGCGAAGAAGATAAGACGTTACGTGTGTTTGGAGAGGCGAGTTTGTGGGAACATTGGGATTAGTCTACATCGGTACACATCCCTCATAACAGACCCGCCGCTAAAGCAAATACGGCGATACCGCGGCCGGCAAACGCTTGTAAACTTGCTGCTTGAGGGGGTGGAAAGAAACAGAGAGAGAGAGAGAGAGAGAGAGAGAGAGAGAGAGAGAGAGAGGTGGAGATTGAGAGAAAGAGCGAGAGCGGGGTAGAGATGGTCTGACAGCAGCTGCAAACCACAAGAAACTCGAGAGGAGGTAAACTAATCATGAGCCTCTCTTTTTCCAATGCGATCAGCACAAAGCGTGAACCTCCAGTCTTTGTGCTAGTGGGGAAAGCTATTGCCACTCAGAGATCGTCCCACCCGTCATCCACTGCATACATCTATAAATTGGAATAATCATAAATAATGCTGTCGTTTATCGTTGCGCGCCGCACGCTTTATTTTAATAAGGGAAAACAAATTATGAGACTACAGACGTCCTTGACCCTGCTGTGAACCTGTGAGAAAGCAGACCGAAGAGACGTGGAAGATAAAAAAATGATTTTCCGTTCTTGTTTTTAGACTGCGCTATTCATATCTGGGCTCGTGACAGAAGCCATGCTGTGAGTTTTGTACGGTGCGTTAGTGAGTTAGGAGGAAGCAAAGACATTAAGTTGAATTGTATCTCAAAGAAACAAAGTAGTTTTTAAAAAAGTGTTTTAACACATACCTATGGGCTTATATGGACTGATACACAGAATGAATGAAAAACAGACCCTCATTAGCAGATGTAACACACACACACACACACACAGACAGACAGACAAACACACACACAAACACACATACATGGCTTCACTGTTGGCTTGGCTGACTAGCAAATTCTTTCCAACATTATGGTTAAAGAATTCAGCCAGCAAGATTGTGCAGTTGTTCCAAATACAGCCATCAACACATATTATTGAACGAGAGTAATGCCAATAACAAGTCTTGAATGCTCGAAGCGGTTATCAGTGAGAGTTTAGGGAAAATGGGCCAGTGGAAATTGCAAAAGTGGAAACGGTGCAGTGAGACTGAGGTTTGCGGTATTTCTATTGTGTTGTTTATCTCCAGCGTCGACCTCTCTCCCCTTCGCTCTGTGGTAACACTGACCGATTCGTAACCCAGTTTAAGACTGTTGTTTCTCAGAATAGACACTCGAGACATCAAGGAGCGGAAAATGTGCGCTGCCACAGGAAGCAACACAAACATATCGGTGCGCACATTTTAAAGGGGAACCTTAAACGTCCATGTTAACACGCTTTCATCGTGAAACAGCTGAGTGATGCAGTTCTAAAATGTTTGCTGTAAAATGTTCTCATTCTCAGCAGAATGCGTTTAACCTAGAGGTGAATGGAGGAAATGTATGTTTAAAAAAAAACAAAAAACAAACAAACAAAAAAAAACCAACAACAAAAAAAACCTTGTAAAATAAGGAACTGGTTACACTGCATGTTTGAATATTTAACAAAAAAAAAAAAAATCGGCTGAGTGAAAACGTTAAAACCATGCAAACATTTTGTATGAACTTTGCATGAATCAAAATCGCATGAAATTCACACCGTAAAAATTGATCCTGCTTACTGTAAACAAAAAAAAAAAAGAAAGAAAGAAAGAAAGAGAAGTTACAGCATGCTGATGCTAATATTAAGTCAACTCTCGACATCTTCCCTCCAAAAACCCTCACCAAGTCTCCCCAAAAAATGACCTACGTTAAAAAAAAAAAAAAAAAAAGTTTGACACCTCACGAACACTAAGTTCCCGCGCTGCAAGACTGCCCGCTAACTCTAGCGGAGTTACGACAGTGCATGCCTCCTCAGACGTAAGGGCTAGCCGCTGCACTTGGCTTATGATAACATTTTCATTTCAAGACATTTACATTTAACGTTTTGCATTATAGGACACGGCGTCACCAAGCTACACCTAAGCAAAGCTCCAATTACTTCTTACTTCTGCCTATGGCTTTCACAGATGTGTCTCAATCTCGATTCGAACTTCCGATGGAAGATAGGTCTCTTTAACTACAATGCGGCGTCTCAGACGAGACAGAGCACGTCTCAACGAATAAACGAGCTCGGCCGTGGTAACGAGGGGATCCTCCCGTTCACGGCAGTGAAGTCCTGTCCCAGTCTACACCACTCAGGGCTCCTCTGAGCAGATCCAAGCCAGTCGGGGCTGCGGAGGCTATGGAAGTTAGTGAACAGCTTTAGAGCTGGATGATGATGATGCTTCCTACTGCAGAGACCTGTGGTTGGAAAAATGCCTGCGATGCTCAATTCAGCTAAGGCAGAGAGAGAACGAAAGAAAAAGAGAGAGAAAGAGAGAGAGAGAGAGTGCTACAAAGATAGTATGAGGGAGAGGGAGGGAATCGGTGTGTGTGTTTACATTTTTTTTTAAAAAGACGGGTCGACATTTTCAGTGAAAAGAAACTTATTTTCCATCTCATTACAGAAAACACACAAGATCTTAATTCAGAAATGCACATTTCACACACCAGATTCACGAATTCCAGTGAGATCACTGATGTCCATGTTCTCTCCATTTTTAAAAAAAAAAATTGTCTAAGATAGTACCACTGCCCGGAATTTACAATCGTTTTTAGTCAGTACCACACTCCTGTCAGCTCATTGCAAAACAAAAAAAACGTCCCGTTTGGGTCGTCCTTGGCTGACTGCGTAGGGTTAGCGAGTGGAGCCCCACTTTGAAAAGCTTTTAACAGAAAGCTGAGGCTGCCCTGCAGGGCATGCCTGAGAGTGGAAAAAACACATTACGTAAGAGTCAGAGAGACCTCATTATATTTTTATTGAATATTCATGGTCTTGTTACCCCCGACCCCCCCCCCCTTCTCCTCTCTTGTTCCGACTTTGAGTATGTATGTTGGAGAGAGGGAGAGAGAGAGAGAGAGTGAGAGAGAGAGAGAGACACACACACAGAGAGAGAGAGAGAGAGAGGTCAGTGTAGGCTAGGATCCTAGATGGAAATCTCCAGGGTAATGGGGGTGGTCTATGTGTGTGTGTGTGTGTGTGTCTGTGTCTATAAGCCTGTATCTGTAATGATCACGGAGGGGTCAGCGACGGCAGCTATTTTTAACCTGAATGGTAAGCCGTGACTGACTTGGTTTCCATCATAAGATGGTGGGTTTAGTCACAAGACCCTGCTGATGAAATATGACACGTTTCCACCTCCTTTCCCAATACCTGACATTCACTCTCATTCACTTTGGCTTCTACAAAAAAAAGCCATAAACACATATCAGTGTTGAAGACACACTGTGACGACCCCAAAAAACACAAAATCACGTGACCACGACAGAAGTGGACGGCGGGTGGAGGAGTAACAACAGATTTGCAGCGATATTCTTTTTCATCCCTGCTGTAGACATCAGACTTAAAAAAACATTTGTATCTGATCTCCTCTGAACACAGCAGAGACTAACCTTTCAGGTGAGCGTCCAAAGCAAAATGTCTTAATGAACTGTCGCAGCGGATTACATTTTTGCGATGAGAATTTCCTTCCATCCAAAGCCTTTTTAATTTGTATTTTTTCCCACGGGTGACCCCTTCCCTCTGTACAGTGACTTCATATTTGGTCTTATCACGAGCTTACGGGGCGTGGAGGGATGTTCTAGAAGGTCATCTGATGTAGGTTAGCGGCGGCCGTGACCTGCAGCTGCGCTCTGCGTTATGCTCGTAGGTAACGGCATGCTTGGCCCGACGATCCAGTCACGTCAGCCACGTTAGCGCCCGAGTGTCACAGATGAATAATGAGACAGGGAAGTGTCATTACACAGTCCGACGGACGGGCTTATCAGCGCCCCAAAAATAAAAAAATTAAATAAAAAAAAGAACAAAAGAAAAAAGGGAAAAAATCCCTGTGTCGCTATCGCTTGCCACAGCCACGGCTACCCAGGCAACCAGAATACACGTGCTAATTATAGACCGCGGCCCCCTTTTCACCCACTGCACTCGCTTTGGATGAATTAAACCTGTGGTAATTCATCTTCCCAATGCTATTGATCGCCTTCTCCCCAACTAAGCTCTTTGTCTTACAAGACAACATGATTACAGAATGTTAACTCACCTCCTGCCTCTAATGTAAGCAAGCTGTCAGACTGAAAAACGATTGAGACACTTGACCATGCATCTTGAGCTAGGGTGGAGTTGGTGATATGAGAGTGTGTGTGTGTGTGTGTGTGTGTTTGTGTTTATCTTTGTGTCCATGCTTTTTGTTAGTAATGTTATAGATTTGAATATGACTGTGTGGGTGTGCGTTGCTTGGGTTCTTGTAGTATCATGTGTACTAAATATTCAAGACGCTCTTCACAGGAATATTTTGCTGCTTAATTTGTATTGGTTGGTTGGTCCTCAGCTTGTTAGCGTCAAAGCGAAAAGTGGCAAAATAATGGGTGTGTACGTGTGACAGTCTCACTGGGAAAGTATGTGAAAGTCTAAATCCCAGTAGGAGTGCTGTTGCATGCAAATGACCAGAAAACCTTGTTTAAAGAGTGAGAAAACTGAACTGAGTGCCGACATCCTCAGGATACGCAGAGCGGCGATTTGGTTCGATCGTAAACCCCGACCTTAAAAAGGAAAGGGTCACAGTCATCCTTGATCTGTATTAAAAAGGGTAGCTCCTACGAATGCCCAGAAGGACTAGGGTCAGCAAGGCATTTTATGACACCTTTATTACCCAACCCAATAAAACAGTCTCATCTCCTTCCTCTTGCTCCTTCAGTGCTCAGGCCAAGCTGCTCTCAATAAAACAAGCAATTATTTTTCTCAAGTACGTAGGACATCCTGCAGTGTCTTTTAAAAGGGGTTCACAGGAAAAAATTTGAGACGCGGGATTTAGAAAGCGACGACGGCTTGCTCGGCGGGGGGAACCACCTCGGCCGCTACGTGCTGCGAGAGAATGAAAGGATTATCGTGTTGAAGTGAACCCTGAGATAAGAGCAAACTTATTTTGAGCCTGTGAAATACAGTCGTTTAGAATTAGTCATGCTACCTCTTATTCTCATACAATGAAAATTAGGTTTTACTCGACAACAAGCATCTTCAATAACGAGCAATTGCAAATTACATATTAACTGCATAGACGTGTCTAATTTTAGAGATGTATATACTGATTACAAAAATAGAAAAATTTATTAGTACTATGTTAATATTTTTATTCAGTATGAACTGGGACTGTAAATGCATATTGCACATAAGTGTCACGATGGAAAATTTGCCCTATTAAATTGAAATGACAACATGGGGATTATGTCAAGAAGCTGTCTCCAGGGGAGCCCTGGATTAATTTTCAACCTGTGTTTCTGAACAGCCACTATACTCTTCTGTATGGACAGTTTCCCTTGTGCTTAGCTTTTGTGTACACTTCAGCAAGTCGGCGGACGCTGAGAACACATACGAGTAATAGAGAGAGAGAGAGAGAGAGAGAGAGAGAGAAGCCAAGGCTGGGATTACGCATTAAATCTGGAAACTGTTAGCTAGTCAACTACGTACATGACCCTGAGAGCATGCGACAGGCATACCACAACTCAGAATCACGCTGTGACGAGTGACTGTCATGTGCTTTGGCAGATACCTTCCATTCGTCAGAAAACGGGAGGCGGGACCACAGACACATCGGGGGCGAATGGCGTGTGACACGGCCCTCCACAGAGGTCGCTGACATCTAAAACTAGCTGGGAAGGAAAATCCGCGGGGAAGCAGGGGTGGGGTTTCTTTTTTGACGTAAGGGTTAACCGGAGCCCTCCGTGTACCCTGGATATCTCTATTTCTCTGACGGAGGAAGGAAGGAGGGCCGTGGGGCGGGGGGTGGGGTGGTAAAAATAAACACTCTTCTGCCAGGTCTTCCTCTATGCATTACTCAGCCAGAGGTCCTTCTTTAGAATGCCACAGACTTTTATTCCCACTGGACCAGATGTGGGAAATGCAAACAGTTGCGTGCTCTTAATGGAGCCTTTTCCTGGAGAAAGCTCTTATCAACAGGTGAGGGTTAATAGAGGTCGGTGAGATGAAGGCGTGAAAGATTCATTTCTTCTCGTGGGTGTGTGTGTATGGAAACTCAATTCCAGAGAAATTAAAAAAAAAAAAAAAAAGAAGAAAGAAAGAAAAAGAAAGAAGATAAAAAAAAGAGAGATTGCCTCACTGACTGTTTATTTGTTGGGAGTGAGAGAGAGAAAACAGGCTTGTGTGGCCACAGCAGCGCAGAACCCATTTCGTGCCAAACTATCTGAATGAATGTCTTAGTGAGTATGGGAACAGATTGGCGAATGGTTCCCACTACCTTGCTCTGTAAAGGTTTAACTGTCATTTGGCTACAGCTAGAATGATTCCAAGAAAACCTTTTTAAGGGAGCTGGATATTTACAGGATATTCCAGAAGCCCCTTGCTGGAAGTCACTCTGTTACTGTTGCCATGGGAATCCAACTATTCTAGCTTTAGACATTCACAAGAGATTGGATACACAATCCAAACCACACAAGTGGTGATTTAAGTACAATAACGCATGCCAAGCCATGAAGGAATAAATTCTCAGACAGAGATTTGCCAAGTGCGTCCTGACTTCAGGTCAGTCCAAGCTTCATCTCAGCTCCCATGAACATTACTCCATCTCTTGACCCACCACAATGAATTTACACACTCACGCATAGACAGTTTACCAAACAGTGTCATAACCATTGATGTGGTTCATCAACAGTAGAGTATACAAAAGGCCAGTTAGCCTTCAAAAAGCACGGCTGAGTAAACGACAAAAATCAAAACAACCATTTTACTGTTTAAATCTCCGAAACTGGGGGATCAGTGAGTTCACATGAGAACACCGGGTTTTAAACGTTCAGCTCACTGAGCTGTGAGGGAATCAAAAGAAATTTTACAAGTGGAAAAAAAAGAAAGAAAGAAAGAAAGAAATCAGAGGCAGATGCCTCATTAAATCTCCCTTGACAAACGAACCAGGCCATGGGTCGAACATCGTTTTCCAGAGCAAGGGACACATACCTATTCACCGATCAGACCTCTCATTTCCAAACTGGGCCCAATTAAAAAACACTTAGCCCTAGAATGTGACTGAATGAAAGCCGTGACTGTGACTAACTTCGTTAACAACAAAAAGAGAATTATGGGATACCATTAGCATTCCTGAATAACTATAATCGGGTCAACAATAGCCTCTTTTGCTTCGGAACACTACTCAGTTTATATGATTATATAACAGGTCATTTTATAATCTATGACAGGATAGGTGCATTGCGTCCTGTTTACGCGAGGTTAAAGCAATTTATTTTGTCTTTTGTCAGAACCGCACCTACTGGAATGAAAGTAATCTGGCAACCCTGATGTGCGTCCAAATGACATCAGTGCTGTAGTTCATTGTGTCATTTATCAGACTGAACAACATTTAGAATTGTAATGTTTAAATAAAGGCCCTGTTTGGGAAACATTCTGAAGTTTCACATTCTCTCGAATAGAAAGAGGTGTCCAAATAGGTGAGCCAGTGAATTTGAAGTGCATTTCATCATTACTACCCTGTATGAGAAGACCAAAGTGTTGGAGGAGCCTGCTCTCACATTAAATCTTTTACGGTGCGATGTGAGACTTCCTCCTAAGTCTTTGGAAGCAGTGAGGAACACCTTTCCATTCAGATTCTTCTGAATTCAGTCACCAGCTGGACAGGAAGGAAAAGCAAAAAGTAATATATCGTGTCACAATTGAGTAAAACATTCTTGATTTCTCTCATCGAACATAAGTTGAACTTCTTCATGTCTTCTTCAATCAAAAGGCGGACGTCCTCGTAATTTTGTTGTGCGACGGGGCTGTGCTCTGACAGCATCCTGGACGCCACCTGCGCCGGTCGCTACATACCGGCCGCTTTTGCCACGAGAACGAAACTCCATCACGCCACTTTCTGGGAAGCGTAGGCCACTCTCCAAGGCAGTTGTCAAAAGGCCAATGAATTAACGATAAGAAGCCTTTACTTTGGCCCTACCTTCAGCACCTGTTGCCTCTGAGAGAAAGACAATGATTCAGAGGTCCATGGAGAGAAATATACTTGTCGACAGAGATCATATGACACAAACACTTAAACTCCAAATGACAGATTGACCCACCAAATGAGATAGGAACCCTGTTTACATGGTCCAATAGTTGAGTAAAGTGTGAAAGACTGCTCAGTGACAATGAACCGTATCACTGAATGAAGAGTCCAACACACCAGAATGATACGGAATCACTGATCCTTAAAACAGTCTTTGAAGGATTTCATTCTGAAACAATGAACAAAGTGCATGAATAATAGTGTGTTATTTAATAGGGGGGGGGGGCGTTGCTGGGGGTTTAATGTAAAATAATGAGTCAACGTTTGCCCAGTTCGCTGCTAAATTTCCTTGATTCAGCAGTCTTCTTTTCTTGCCATGCACCGAGAAATCAGATAATCATTATCTCATCATGGAGACCTAATTTATCCTTCCCTGACTCTGCTCCTCACATTAATGCTTTGCTCTGATCAGCAAACAGCTCTATTCGGCTCAGATTAGCTAAGGTTAGTTTATGGTTTATGCAATCCCGGACTTTATCTGAAACCACGGTGGGAGAATTATTTAAACTGATCTCGGATCAGCTGTACCAGGCGTGAGGAGTGCTCACTGAACTAAAGGTCTGAATGACTCGCACTACAGAAACAGGGTAGTGTAGCGGGTTTGCACTGGTAGCCGTGGATATTTTTAAAACGTTCACCTTGCACATCACAGCCACAGTTAGAGAACTGGGCTGGCCAATAGTACAGCGCTTTGCTACTTAACTACCATGTCTGCATAGCAAAGTTACCATTCTCCACCTAATCATCCTTTCTTCCGTCATCAGTTTTTACCCGAATGCGTGAGACGACTTAGGTTGTTTCTACCTCCAAATGTCCTCAAACAAACTCCTATGCTTCCATAGGGACATAGTCACATAATACACTCTATATGCTACATATAAAAACTGCTTTCTAAATTACCAACAGGGAAAAGAAACAAATTCCCTCTTGTATAGAGCATAGTTATGACCTTGTTCGAGGTGCTTGATGAATTGCACAACACTGGGTACATTATGATAATAGTTACGAAAGCTTATAATCTTGGATGACAAATGACCTCATCAAGATGAAGCCCTAGGCATTTACTTTAAAAAAAAAAAAACATTTCTTATCTGCATTGAGTAAGGTGACCAACCACTCACCTATGGAAAATAAAATCAAAGTCAAAACGTGAACTCGACCGTGTCCCCTGAAGTTATTATTTTAAACGCTGGTTTGCAACCCGCTGTGTTAAAGGTATTTAAAGTGGTCGTCGCTGTTGAGTGTTGGAAGTAAGTGTTCAAGTGATGAGTGTGAACTAGTGTGAGAAACAGTATTATACAGCCGAGAGACTCAGACACTTCCATTAATCTTGACTGAACGTGAGAGAGTGAGAGTGAGAGAGAGTGAGAGTGAGAGAGAGAGTGAGTGAGAGAGAGAGTGAGAGAGAGAGAGAGAATGAGAATAAGCATGAGAACGACAGAAAGAGAAAAAGGATCTCTGAGTGGTATGGAAGGACCCATTCATGGTCTCTGTCTGGCTGCAGTTTCCGTCTCTAAGTACTACTGTGGCGTACACAGTACATTTCACTCACTAACTAATCGGCTGTCTAATAATGGCGGGCTGAGGTGGGATAGTGCCGGACTATGTTGAAAAGTTTGGTGTGGTGGCTCAGTCATGATGGGATTTGAAAACAGTGCTTTCAGAGAACTGAAAAAAACAAACAAACAAACAAACAAACAAACAAACGAACAAAAACACACGCCCCTGCAGCTCATTCTATAGTGCTTTCTTCCTCTCTCCCTCATTGGCTGCACTAATGTAATGATCTGGCAGAAACAGGCATAAGCACAACCCTTTCACATCTGCTAAACCTGAACTAAAGCAAAAAAAATGGACAGTTGGATATGACTTTACGTATGTCTGTGTATCCAAAAATCCAAAAAGCATTCAGCTGCCCCAAAAAAGAAAAATGCTGACATCTAAATTATACAAGATTACAGAAATAGGTTCTCGTAACGGATCCGTTGAGAATAATTGGATTTCTGAAGAAACGAGATAAAACAAGTCAAACAGGTGGCACTGAAAGTAAATGGACACACAAGCACACACACACACACACAGACACACACACACACACACACACACAGACACACACACACACACACACACAAAAAAAAAAACCCTACAGTGGTTTCAGACTGAGCAATCGCGATTGTTTCTGAATGCTAAACCACAAATCGACGATGGAGCAATTTCAGTCC
Organism: Chanos chanos; assembly: GCF_902362185.1. NCBI lineage: Eukaryota > Metazoa > Chordata > Actinopteri > Gonorynchiformes > Chanidae > Chanos > Chanos chanos. Next base: position 8,445,531 of record NC_044502.1, read on the forward strand.
ATTTAGACTTCGCCATACCCAGCGTGCTTTCCGCACATTTCATGACTGGTCATCTTTGGCGCCTGCCAGTTTGTGATTTGCGATGCCCTCTAAAAGTGTTTTCACAACAAAACCACAGTGCTATGCAACGCTTGGCTGCTTCTACAGCAATGCATAAAACAGAAAGAGATTACAGCGGCCAGACGCATTTTTACATCGATGGTTTTTTTTTTTTCTTTTGTAAACGGGAGGGCAGACAAGAGGCTTGTCTGAGTGCATTTCGTGGTGTTGGTGTGTCATTGTGGTCTTACTGACGAAAAAAACAAAACAAAAAAAAAACCCCATAAAAGACTAAACACTCTGAACACTGGTCTAGTTGCAGAAAAAGGGCTTCAATGCTAATGAGAAAACAGTTGTGTACGACAGATCTCAGGACATGTTCATGGTTACTGGTGAGGCCACTGCTGGTGTTGTTTCATGGGGATTCAATGAACGCCTTTATGGCAAAACATAAAAATAAAAACCCTGAGCATCAAAGGCAAACTCTCAAAATTCTCATGATAATTTTTTTCTTTCCCATATCTGACACAGCCTCATAACAACTGAACACACCCCTGTAAAATGCCACAATAAAATTCACAGACACACACACACACAGACACAAAAACCAGATTGTCGATCAAGTTCAAATACAGCTGGCATTCCCTTTTGTCTTCTTTGAGTGTTATTCAGTGTATTGAAACATGTTTAAAGTTCGAGGATGAAACAGGTATTTTGTGACGAGATAACTGAGCTGGGAAAACCACCAAGGATCATCACAAAAAATCCCGTCCTGTCTAAAGTACAGAACGACCTGATTGACCTTCTTTATTGCGCCCTCGTAACGGACCGAACGAGCTAAAAACGGGTTCATTGTTTGATGGCTAACACTGCCCTTGCGTAGCACGCCCACATTTTGGCTGGCTCTGATCCTGAAGGTAAACAAGGATGAGATGTTTGATATATACACACAGCTGGAGAATGAAATATGGTACCTGTGGGATGCATAAACTAAATCCACCGTAGGGCCGATGGAAAGTTTCCTAGAACAACAGAGTGCACAGGAATAAACACTGCTGCCAGAGCTGTCCAGGCAGTCACAACACTGCGTCGCTGAAGGCCATTAGACCAAACGAACCAGAACTGTGTGTGCGCCGCAAATACGCTCATTCACAAACACAATTACACTAAAGCAGTCTCTCACACACACACACACACACACACACAGACACACACACACACACATATATATGCGCGTGCAGAGCGAGTCCTTATCCTGGCCTCTCCTGATGCTGTCCTGTCGTGTATTCGCATGATAATAAAGCTGAACAGAAGGCTGAAAGGGGAAAAGTTCATGTGTGTTTAAAAGCCAGCTCCCTCCAGTACGCTGAAGTCATCCTCCTGTGGGACCAAAAGCCAGTGCAGTGCCAAAACGTGACGTCCAGAGAGCAGATAAACTCGCGGGGTACGTTTCCACTTGGCTCAGTCCAGAACCTCGCATCAAACACACACACACACACACACACACATATAGAACATTTCTCCCTTTGCAATGGGTCAGGTATCTGAGCCAATGCCAGTGCAGTGGTGTGTAGGCTATGCAAACAACAGCTGGCTCTTATGTAAACCGCCAGCTCTGGCATCTCAAGGCGAGGAATTCGCCCCTTGTCAGTCAGATAGAGAGTAAGCCTCTTAAAAAAAAAAAAAAAAAAATCCCGTCTTGACTGATACATCAACAATGAAGAAAGACAAATAAAAAGAGATTAAAGTGCCTGAACCGAGAGAACGGTTTCTGACGTCAAAGCCGGCCACGGGAGGGGAACGCCCTGTCCCAGCCGATTTGGGAAAATCTAATTCTTCCTTCCAAAAAAGCGATCCCGTTGACTCCTGGAAGCACTTCAAGAGTTATGACGTCACGGCCTGCGCAGGGAAGAAAGCCGTGAGACGTCTGTTTGAGAAGCATATGGCTTTAGTTAATTAGGAATGAAAACATTTCTACCTCCCAAAAATCACACAAGGACGCTTGACTATAATTGATCTTTTGAGTTATTGGAGATTATTGGAGCAAAGAAAATGATTTTCTTTCTTTCTTTTTCAGCTGTCATTCCTTTTCTTCCTCTCTTTTCATTCTCATCCCCAGACTCCCCTCTATCACAGCCCTTTTAAAGCGGCCAGCAGCCCTCCGGTGTCTCTCGTTTTTCAGCTGAGGGCAAAAGATGAGAATGTAAAGCCAAACAAATCTCATGTTGCTTTTGCTTTATTAAACCATGATTGTTAACACTTGTGTAGTCATACACGCTCTGACCGCACGTAGCAGAGACACATCGGCGACAAAGTAAATATTGGTAAAAGGCAATCTTTAGAAAGCTACCGATTGATCGTGTCTTAATGCGCTTTCCCATAGTGCTGAGTTGGCTCGTGCTTAGAGAGAGAGAGAGAGAGAGAGAGGTAGAGCCTCATGAAAAAGCGACTTCTTGAAGTGGAATTCCAGTTCATTTCATTGCTTCTAGGAACTTTTCTTTCCTCTGGGAATTTCTGAGCTCAGCATCACATGGATGTTCTTGGGAGTCTGTACGTTTCGCTTTCCCCGTGTAAAATCAGTCACGGAGGAGAACCAATGGAAACGTGTTAAATGGCGGGTCTGTCTTTGGCAGGTGTTAAGCTCCGCTGCACAGCTGTGGTTCTCTACCATATAGTGTGATGCTGAAAGCTCAATGGTGGCCCAGTTAGATCATAATTACAACCCTGATTCTTTAATCCCAGGCCGGTATGGGGAGGAGAGAGGAAGATATGGGGGGGGGGGGGCAATGGATGCAGGTGGAGAGGTTTGTGGCATTCAGGGCAGGAGAGTTACAGCTGACATCTGGACTGGAGAGAGAGAGAGAGAGATAGCAAACAAATGAGGGAGTCACACCATAGGACAGAGTCCTCTGAGAGCAACCATGCGTGTGGCCTGTGTGTGTGTGTGTGTGTGTGTGTGTGTGTGTGTGTGTATGTCTGATTGTGTGTGGGTGTGTAAGCATGCACAAACACATTAAAAGTACTGGACCCAAACAGATATTCAGATATACAAATACTCTGCTGTGGTGCATATTGGCTGATATTTACAAACACACTCGGAACTCATAGATACATATTTAAGAGAACACTTTTATGGTGTAAGCAATTTGACCCTACAGACATTCCTTACACCCCCGTGTAACGCTATGTCACAGTATCATGTCAAGCCGATCCTTATTTAACGACTCTTTTATTCTTTCTTTAAAAAACAACGCACATTCTGTCCTTCCCTTGGTATCAAACTAAGTAAGAAAAAGGGACTGCTTATCGACGTTTGAATTCATTTGGTCCAACCATGACCCTGCTTGTGCTGGCCCGGCAGAGAGAGAGAGAGAGAGAGAAACTCAATCCTGTTAAACTTCATGGCCATGCGTACGCACAAACGCACGAGCACATTTAAAATATGGCCCGAAGGTAAGTAAAGGTATCGTGCTGAGCTCTATAAACCCAACACAACTCGTGACATTACTGTGCTGGTGTATATCGGGTGCCATAAAATCACAGCTCCATGACGACCGTAATCCGCTCTCTCCTCCACTGGCACTACACTTTAGCGCTCTAAGAAAAAATGCCCCGTACAAGATACCAGACGTAACGTGAAACTGCGGGCTACAGGCTACGCTAAAGGCTAAGGTCTTAACGGTACATGTGAAAGGTAGCAGATGGCGGAAGACGGCAGAGGTCTGGGAGCACTGGTCAGGCTTGACACCGAGTTCAAATCAGAGCCAGAGTCACAGAAACAAACTGACGTTTGACAACTGACACTGACTATACGAGATTTTGTTAGCGTCAAAGAAAGTCAGTAAAGAGACAATGCAGTGGACTCGGTGTCTAATTTCTCATTGGGGCTCTACTATGCAAATCTCACTGTAAACAAGACTTTTTATTCTGCTGATAAACCTCTATACTTTAACATTCCTTACTGTTCTAAAAGTCTCTCTTGCACAGTATGTTCAGGGAGAGAATGCTTATGTCATTATTTTATTGTTCTAGAAAGTTCAGAGCTAAGAACAAAACAGCATGTCTGATTTCACCTTGGTATTTAACGACATGAATATGATAGAAAACATGACTAAAACTGACTGAAAGAGGTTTAGTGACCAAGTTGAGGACAACTAAAGGCTCCACAAACCCAAACAGACTGTCTGAGTTCAATGAACCAGCCTCAGGCACAGATGCATGTGCCCTGGCTTTAGCACTGTTTGTTCACGCTGCAAAGTTCACGGGTCAAACTTCATCATCTCAATATTGTCAAAACTCCGCGATTGCTCAGGACCAAACAAGCAGCTTATTTCTGGCCGCTCTTCAAATGTCATCAAAAGAAAAAGAAAAAAAAAAGGAAAAAGGGATGGAGGATTTAATTAGCAAATGCAAACTGTCGATCATAGCTGTTTCCCTAGGGGTTTGTTCCTTAATTTGATCCATGTTATTGAAAGAAGAGTCAACTGACCTAAAAGCTCCTGTTTTTTTGTGGGGGTGGGGGGGGTTCAAACTCTTGTGTTACCCAACCTTTGCAGAAACTAGCAGAAGTTAGTTAGACATTAACAATGCTGTTAGTCAATCTGACCACCACAGAACTGCTAGGTGCATTAAAAAAACAACAACAACAACAACAAAAAATTGTTGACTGCTGTCAAACGAGTATCGGAATATCAGCATGCTTCCATATGAATCTCTCCTGCAGTTTTATATAGCTCACAGTGTATTTGACTGCAGGGCAGTTTTAGAGTTTTTCTAGGACAGACGGACAGTTCTGAACTGTCACCAAATCGATCGCTTTCTGAATTTCCTGTGAATCGAGCAGGTCCAGTCCCACACTGCTACTTCTTACCGCGCATCCTGCTGACGAGGACCTCAGGAGCAGCTGTAATTTGGTGGCCAAGACTTCGTGTTCTGTTTGCAACAACACGTTACGGGGGTGTGCCTTTCTTGCCCTTACTTAGCTCTGTTAAATCATCAGGAATGAAGCAAGAGAAAATTAGCCTGGTAACGCCATACAAAGTGCCCTCTATTTTGAAAGTTCCCCCCTCGGGGGTACCGTGTCCTGGCATTTCTAGCTGACGATTCTTCGTTCATGGGCCGAATAAAAATAGTCATTATTTTTCACTTGAAATGCCAGCTGTACACAGCATTTCCTGGAAATTCAAATGAAGGGTCATGTCATTCTCTTGGTTTTTTTTCCCCTTGGTCTCTCTGTCTCTGTCCCCCTCTCTCTCTCTCTCATGTTCTTCATCAGACAAGCGGTCTTACGTAACTACTGAAATGTGAACCAGTTCATTAAAAAGTTCATCTTTATTCTGTTGGGAAACCTAAGCGCGCTGAAATTCAATGCTACTTTAAAAACCTGTTGCTATAGTACTCTAAAGTAAGAAATGGTTTTAAAAGCTAGCGTTATTAGATATATACAGACTCCTTCCACATAATGCATTTTTACACTGATTTAGAAATTCAAGCCACTTTGTTGTTTTCAGTATGTTTTAGGTTACAGAGATCCCTGTAAATTGAACAAGGAGGACATAGGACTCAACACTGAAAGAACAAGAGGAATATACAGGAGAAAAATCGGACTAATTTTGCCTTTTTTTGAAGATCCCCTTAGTGCGCGCACACACACACGTGTACATACACACACGCACACACGTACGTACACACACACACACACACAGGCACAGCTGTACAGCTGACGCCGCATTTCTTCCCCCCACGTAATTCTTTAATTCATATCCTCTAGCAGGTGGAGCTGACTCAGCAAAGAAAATAATGCAGGAGAAAGAGAAGAAAAAGTGGAGGTAATTGGGCAGGAGCGAGGGCAGTGGGGCAGCCTCTGTGGCTAAGCTCCAACGTCTGCAAACACTACTCCGCCATCACGCCTGTCCTTTAGCTTTAGTTTCCATATGAAGTGCATGCACAGCTGGGAATATAGATATCTTCCAACTCTCTACAAAACAAACCTGGTGTTTTTTTCCCCAAATTCACTTGAATGATGGGGATTTTAGAAAAGTCTTAAGTTTTCTCTTACTTTAAATCCACATTATTCTTCCCAACTAAATGAATAATAACAATAATAATAAAAAACATTACACAGAGGAACAACAGTAAAAATGTGTCCATGTTTCTGCAGCGTTTCGTCAGTAGGTTTCAATTTCAAGAAAAAGGCTTCATAACTGTTTGAAAAAGTATGTTTTCTTGCTTAATCATGAATAGCACAGTATGAAACATAAACCATAAATACACAGAACAGAAAACCACACCAGCGTCACATAACAGGTCCTGGGCCATGTCCTGAAGGAAAAACACTGGATTTATAACTAGGCTCCCTTGTCAAAACAATTTTGAACAGACATTGAAGCCGACTGTCCGCTCTCATCTTCGTAAAGTGGAGACAATGTTTCCATGTGTGATTTTCCATTGCTTTATCTTGGATCCCACTCCTGGTTCTAAGCATTAAACACAGTGTCATTTTATTTAATGTTTTTAAAATGGAATTAAAACACTTTGTCAAATGTCTGCGATTTTCACAATAATTAGGTTTAGGAGGGACAGGCTGTGGTTGAATTTGGAGGGGTTTTTTTGAGGTGTACTCAGCTTCAGGAGGTCTGAGAGATTAACCACACGGTTGCACAGCATTGGACAACCCTAATGGGTTATTTTATACACTCAATCTCTGTCTCTGGGCTGATGAAGTCCTTCTGTTTAGAGGGGCATGTTTCATTCAAGAGTGTGACCGTGGAGAGCGCTCTCAAACTCACAGCACCAGACAGGCTTTCCCGTTAGACTCCCCTCACCCTCTCCATCTGCTGCATGTTTTTTTTTTTTTTGTTTGTTTTAAACATTATTCCTGCCAAGAATGTTGTGAAGCATATTTCCATACCCTCTAAACTGACAGGGAGATTTCTGCACAGGCTACTGCACCTAAAACATGGATTTGTGTTTGATGTATGGTGTTGCTATGATGGAGGTGGTTACCGCAGCAACTGCCGTCCTTGGAAATGGGAAATGGCCAGTCAAACACACACACATACACACATACATAAACGCACACACAGACACACACACAGATGTCTGGGGTCTGGTCTGGATGATCCTGTAACCCCTCCAGCATCTCACCCATGTACATGAGTAATTGCTTCTGACACAAATGTAATATTCACTAAGAGACACAGCAGGGTTCAGTGAATCTATGACTCTGTGTGTGTGTGTGTGTGTGTTTTGTTTGTATGTGTGTGTACAAGTGTGCATGCATGTGGGTGGATAGTCCACTGAACTGTGCACAACAAGGTCCAATGAGAGGATGGGTGAGTGTGTGTGCGCGTCTATGCATGTGCATGTGTGTGTGTGTGTGTGTGTGTGTGTGTGTGTATATGTTTGTGTGAGTGAAACAGCAAAGGGAGAGAAGGAGAGGCAATGTCAGTTCATTTGAAGCTTGAGCAGAGACAGTTAGGAATATGCCAAACATTAAGAGAGGTGAAGCAAATTCTTATTAATTACAATAGCACGCAGTTATCAATAAAAGCAGACTGGCTTAATTGCAAGCCTCGCAGGGATTTCCAACCTTTTTACTTTTAATAAATGCCATGCTCAGGGTGTTTATGACTCACTCCATCCTGCATCCACTTACTCACATTTAGTCAAGCTAAAACTGTTTGTACTTTTCCTCAACAGTGGTCAGCTGGAATGATCATTAAAAGCTGCTGAAGACACACACACACAAACACACACAACTGAGACTGGAAGCTGGAAAAATCCATCCATCCAGAAGTGGTGAACTAAAATGGGCAGTCAACTTACTCCCAAAAGCATCACTCTGTATTAGTTCATTCTTCAGGTAACAACACAACAACCACAGGAACCATGTTCCAGTTTTATTTACTAATACTAAACTTTGGTGACACAAAATCACTCATCAAAAGTATCACAAAAGAATATCCCAATACCCTGTGTTCCAGCACACTGCTGTTTCTCTATCGGTGTTACCTGAATTAAAAATAAGGAAAACTTTTTAATGGTAGCAATGGGAAAGACCAATTTCACAAAAGGTGACCTTGAGTGGCTGGCTATCACTAACCAATGAGAGTACAATTGCCTGGATAAACTGTTTGCTTTTGTTCAACTGACTGTTGATAAGATTCCACATATGTTCCAACAAAAGGTCAAGGACTGCCAAGGATAGACCAGACTAAGCTTACGACCACCGCAGAGAGAGGAAAGCTTCAAATGAAGAGCATGTGTGTGTGTGTGTGTGTCTGTGTGAAAGTCTCTCTCTCTTTCTCTGTAGTGCGTGTGTGTGTGTGTGTGTGAATATGTTCTCACACAATGTCCTCTCTATACTGGGCCTCATGCCTGGTCCAATAGCCTTGAAACCCTTGAGAAAGAGAGTTTTCTGGGCATGGATCCTCCCAAGCGAAACACAACTCTGGTTATGTCTGACACGTTGAGGTGAAGGGCTCAGTGATACACATGGGGTTAAAAATGAGGGTCTCCATGCTCACACTCCTAATGCTATAACATTTACAAATGTGAACTGAGCCTTATGTTGAACCTGCAGAATGGAAGCACTCATAATAATGCCTGTTTTGTTAACCAGATTTTTGACGGAATGATGTCTTTCCCTTTTTTCTTTTTTTTTTTTGAAGGGACTTCTGTTAACGATCTAAGAAATGACTGTACATTAGGGAAATGAGAGTCTTTCAGGATGTGAAATGCTACAAAATGGTGGGGTGGTCTCCGGCGCTCCACGGTTTGTGTATTGCAAAGGAGTCGTTTGGGAATACAAAAACAACAGCGACCTCAGGATTCGGGAGGTTCACTGTACAAAGTAAACAGTGTATTTGTTTTCAGCTCAGCTGCTAGTCATGCAAGACAACAAGGGATCTCTTTTTTTTTTCTGTGGTGGCATTGCTTTTGGTCTTACTTCTTCTTTTGTTCTGTAGCCGTGTCACTCTGACAACAAAGATGACGAATCAAAGGTCAGCATAAATCTATTATCTGTACTGATGTTCACGACGTCCAGGCAACACTTAAGTTATTCGCAAAGACTAACACAGCACGGATTAGATATTTACCCTATGATAATTGTGTCTTTTTGGTGTAAAAAATGAATGCAGGTGACAGGGTTACATTAGCTCCCTATGACAAGGACGGTTTACATGTGTGGAGAGGAAAGAAAGCCAGCGAGATCTGCTTTGAGACCGTCTAACGGGAACAGCCCTCGGTGTGGTGGGAGTGGGGGTGCGGTGGTGGTGGGGGTGGTGGAGCATTAGCTAGCATTAGCACGTTACTGACCACAGAGACCTTTTACGCTGTCTGGAGCTGACCAGCGAAAGCTGTGTGGAGAAGCGTTCCCTGACTGCTGATGATCCAGGATTAGGTTACATCTGCTCTAACCCTAATCTAAACCATTATGATCCTAATAAGGCTAAAAGCTGTCTTTGATTCTCGGTATAAACAATGTCTGCCACACACCAAAGCAACAGTAACAAGCCCTAATCAAATTCAGTAAAAAAAAAAAAAAAGGCTAAATCTGTTATTCAGTTTAATAAATCAATCACCGCACCATCGCATTAGACACTGAGACATTACTGAATCTGGCTTTTTGAAAGAAGATACCGCAGGAAGATGCAGAATCACATGCAAAGCAATAAAGTGAGACACAGAAACTTTTGGCATTTTCTCATGCAGTCTAGAAAGGCTTATTACTTCTCTTGAGATGCTAGTGTATATTAAAGAGGTAAGTTGAGATGGGTTTAATAGTCTCTTGTCATTTTTGAATTGCATCCACACTGCACTGTTGTATAGATATTCTCTGTGCATACACTTGTAAACCAGCTGCGTGTTACACATGCACTGCCAGGGTGTTTTTTTTTTTTTTTTTTTTTTTTGCTGAATGCTTTGCAGCCAAAAGGTGTCAAGTCATATTCACAGCTATGCACTCATTTATTCCATTTCGTCAACACTGGTTTCAGATCTGCTCTATTCAAAACGTCCAATCATTCTGTTTCCAGCGTTGCATGTGTGTGTGTAGTGAGATGGCGTCAAAACACGAGTAGAGAGCTTCCCCAGCGGCACGCCAGACAGCGCAGATGTGTGTCTGACGTAGAATCCTGAATCCTAGAAATGTCATAATTGTCCAGTGTTGGTCATGGGTCCAGGGGAATGTAATCTACTGCCAAGGTCTCTCTGTGCTCGTTAGCGGTCGGGGACGTTTGTGCACCTGAGTGACGGCTGAAGGGTTGCATAAATACATCTCTCCAACCGCGTTATGTGGCTTTAGTGATGCTAAGCTGCCCTTACTGTGGGAAAAAAAAGAGAAAAAGGAAACACATGCTAACCCCACTCACCCAGACTGACCTGGCTGCCATGTGAGAGGGAGATTTTAAATCGATCACAGGGATTGCAAATTCAGATCACAATAGCAAAAAAAAATTTTTTTTTTTTAAATGCAGAAATTAGACCATCTGAAATTAAATGGTTTTGCGTCTGCTGCTGCGTTAAGTGCGATTCCGAGTGTATATTTACCAGCGTGCCAGTTTCGTGGCTGTGTGCGTGCGTGCGTGCGTGCGTGCCCTCGCACATGAATGCGCGTCAGTTCGTAAAGTTATAAATATATAATGAGTATCTTCATCTTCATCTCTATTTAACAAGTGGCGTGACAAGTGGTTTTTGTTTTTTGTTTGTCTGTTCAGGACTGTCAACGGGCCATGGGCATCTTGCATGGTAATGGCTGCAGCACAAGGCAGACTTTAACAGATGGCAAAAAGCACTCGCTGAGGAAACGAGAGAGGGCCTGCGTCCACACGGGTAATATACTGTCAGCCTCCAGAAGCCATTACAAGTCAAGATCAGATCAGATGGTTGTCATTGATACCGCATGGAAATGGGTGTTTCATCCTCATTAAACAGACACATTAGAAATGTTACATAAGATGTGTTCAAATTTACCACACAAGATTTCAGACCTTCAGATGTGAACATCTTCAAATATCCTACACCACACATATATACACTGTATATATCTACATCAATCCATCTATCTATCTATCTCAATATCTATATATATACACACGTATGTATGTATAACTCGCGACGTTGTCATTTTTGACAGGGGTTGATTCAATCCAGTGTGACTGCAGCCCTCAGACCGGAGCTGTCAGTTCATATCCTTAAGAGGATCTTTCATTCTAAGCTCCCTGGCTGAACCTACAGAATCCTCACGAGGGACTACATTAGTACCAATCGCACTGGTGCTCTGTGATCATAGCTATGTACGACGATCTAAAAATAGGAGCCGAGTTCCAGCAGCTCGTTTCAGTAAGTTGCAGTGATCAGAATTAAGCATTAATCAAGCAAAAAGCTGAAGCGCGTCCAAAGTGGGGAGGGGGAGCTGAAATCGCAGGTCTGACTGCTATTAAAAGAGCTGTTGATTAACTGACAGTGCCTTGCAGATGGGGCCACAGCAAATCTGGTCCCTGCCCAAACTGTGCTGCTACTGCTGCTGCTGCTGCTCGGACATTGGCAAGAACTGTAACAACTGCAGAGAGCTCTTACTCCATTAGAACATATATATACATCATGTGTAAATGAAAGCTTGTGTTGTCTATGTAGCCTATCCGAACAGACCCGCCAGTTGTAAATAATGCGTTTTTCGTTGGTGGCTGTAACAGTATGATATACTATTCAGAGGGTACTTTTCAGAGGGTACAGGAAGCACACTGCTATTTTCAACAGGCTCACAACTGTAAAACTACTCTAGGACCGAAGCAGCGTGAAGTGTCCGGCTTGGCTCTAAGTGTCCTAGCACTGTGCGTAGCGGCCTGTCTTACTGCAGATAATAATGCTGATCTTATGGTGCTAGCATATACAACAGAGTCTGTCATTTTTTACTGGATGAGACCACTTCAGTTGGGATAAAAACGCATCACCACAGGATGAAGGTGACATCTCGGAATGGCTTTTGTATCTAATGGTGTTTACCTTGCCCTTAAGGAGTTTGACTTAAACCATGCCAGGAAAATGCACTCCACATCATTACAAAATCATTGACGTGTGCCACACCAGCACTCTTCTGGCCATATGAAGCTTTCCACACTGTTCAACAGACCAGCGCCCGTGTTTACTTGCCAGTGTGCAATTTTAATAATAAGGACTTTAGGCACTGATTCAGAGCTGTTCATCTGACTTTCCTTGTGTTCTATGAAAGATACGAGGACATGATGGAACATGCGCTCTCCACCTCAAGTTACTTGATAATGTAATTTTCTTGAGGACTCCTATACCAGCATCACCTTAGCCACTGTTTCTTGTGAAATGTCAGCTAGCTGAGCAATTTTCATCACTTTGGCATCTGCCGAATCCACCCCAACACCACAATTCTTCCAAGTCACTGACATCCAATCACTGTAGCCACAAAAAAAAAAAAAGATTGGGCATGTCCTAATTTTTTTTACCTGACCTTTGGCATGGGGTGTTTAGTGTGTTATCATTCGATGAATTTAATAAGGACCCACGTCTGGACAAAAGCACCTGGTATCAGTATGCGCTAGTGATACTGATTAGTGAAGTATTTTTTTACTCTTTGGCAGTTATCTGTACACAGACAGTCATACCACTCTGCTTAGCATGCACAGATGGCTTGGAATGAAAGCTTATGTCAAAAAATGAGGGGAAAAAAATTGGACTCTATTTTTGCAATTAATACAGTTCACATCAAGCATTAGGGAGGATTATATGTGATTACGCAAGCAGTTCTTTAATCCTCAATTTTTTATTTTTTTTTTCCTGAACGAGGGGTTTCAGTAGTGAAACAGCTAGAAGGGTTTTTTTCTTTTCTTTTTTTCTTTAATTCTTTGTTTGGTAACATTTAATATAACCTAAAAAGATTAGGGGATGATCAGGGAATGACAAAACTGATACTGTTGATAGAGTCTGTTAAGATATACCTAAGGCTGGGTGACAGAGCCATACCATAGTATGATGAACAAAGTCAGACACCACTGGAATTTGAAAAAATTTAACATACTACAAAAAAAAATCCAGAGCTTGTTCTGCACAACTCATTTTAAGGCAAGATTTTTTGACTGAATGGAAGGCATCATGTGTAGTATCTTGATTCAAGGTTACAGTCCAAAGCTACAAACCACCTGTGAGACAGGACCACAGCTGGTAAAGAGAGAGTTCCCCAGAAACATTTTCAAGGTGAAATCTATGAATGCCTTTGGTACGGTCGATCCCAGCCTGAAAGGTGTTTTAATAATGTTTTCATTCTTATCCTCCTGAGGAATTTGAATTCAGGAAAGGTTTGGTCAATTTCAACTAACCGACCTCCATTAACCACTGAACTCAATATTGGGATGCCAATGCAGTGGTTGTATCTCATTATCTCAAAGAAGAACAATTACCTGACACACCTGGAAAACCTGAGAGTTCAAAAGTGTTTAGTTAGACGGAAATGAATGATTGGTGATTCACAGGGGAAGGGCAGGTCGCACACGTAAAAGATTTCGCTATTATTTTTTTAGTACGGATGAGTCACAAATGTGAAAGTTGCATCAATCCTGTGATTCCTCTGAACTGGCCTTCCCTCATATCAGCATTTTCTTTTTCTTCTTCTTTTTTTTTTTTTTAAAAATGCCATGATAAGCTCTCAAGAATATATAAATGTGTATGGGGAACTTCAACTGTTATTTATATCCTATATCTTTAGAACAGATTTGTGCATGTCTTTGTTTGTCTGCTCCTTCTGATAATGGGAAATAGCCATATCAAGCAACAAAAGGAACGTTTACAGATAAAGATGTTGTTTTGTGCTGGGTTTTTTAAGGAATCAGTATGTGAGGCAGCCACAACCTTGGAATGCAAGTGAGAATTTCAATATAAAGTCTATGAAAATTTAGACTGCCATGAAGCATTGATATGCTTACTCTTTCAATGGCTATGCTGCCTATATCAGCAGTATTATGTTGGGTCAGTAAAAATCATTAACAGTTGACCTCATATTAATGATAACATACTTTTTTTTTTTTTTGCATTATGACCTTGTAATTGGCAACTTTGCTGATCGCAATACAATGCACTTAATTGATCTTCACCGACTCTGTCGTCCAGTTCAGTGGCCAAGAGGAAACTTGGCCAGCTGTCTGAAGACACATCCTCTCACAGGTTGACTCCTAGCTCCTTGGACAGGAAGCGACCGCTCGTGGTGACACAGACAGAGGCCGATTCCCAGCTCAATGTGCGCCGTCACGATAAGCGACCCGTCTCCGGCCACAGATCGTCACCATAGAGACAATAGTGCTTGTGCGGAAACCACACCGCGGGTTGACAGACAATCCCGGAAAGTAGCCAGAACAACCCAATTGATTTCGGAAAATACAGGCAAGTATCAAAGGACCCTAAATAGTACCTTGGTGTAAACTTGCCCAACGACAAGAGTATGTTCACTATGAAAGACTACGCTAAATGTAAAGAGGGAAATAACGTCGCACGAGTAAAGGCGAGCATTTGAAGGAGTATAGTCACAGAAGTATGAATTGACTTGGGTTCTGTGTGTTACCGTGCTGACCAGAAGCGCATGACATTCAAGCTGAAAGGTTATGCAGTTCAGCCTATGAGTGAACCATGAATGAACAATGAATAGCTTTACCAGATTTAAACATCACTTCCTCAGTAAAGCTTGTGACATTAATTACTGTCTCTTTCTCTCTCATACACACATCACAGAGAGAGAGAGAGAGAGAGAGAGAGAGAGAGAGAGAGAGAGAGAGAGACAAGAATGTTTTATATTATATTCGTTCCAGTTTCATAAACTTACCTCCTCCACTGTTAGCGGCATGCATATTCTGTACTCCTTCAACAACATATTCCGCAGTTGAGTGGTGTTAGACCCGGAGTTAACGTGGACCTCAGGGAATAAGGCTGAAATGAATCACTTAAACTGAGTTTCAAAACCCTGAAAGATTAGCTCAACCGCAAAATTTAGCTGAGCACGTAAACTGTCCAGACCAGCGTATAAACTGAAGCAATTTTACTTGTGTACCCCAGTCTTCAACGTGAATGCAATCTTCAACGTAAATGATTCGTTAACGGCGACTACTCGGTGTAATGTCTAGTCCGCGGGACAGGGTGAACTAAACCGATGTTAAAATAAAAAACAAAAAATCTAGGATATTACCTCTTTCAGATAAAGACTAGAACGTTAAACGAGCAGAAGCTTTCGAGCAGATGTTTCCGAAAATGAAGGCGATAGCTTATCTGTCAAAATGCTAAAACTGCAACCTTCTCTGGTCTAGCGCACGGTTGCGCTCATCTTTGTACACAAAACCAGTGCCCATGTGACGAAAAGATTTTCGATTCGTTGATCCTACAGGGGCGAGGGCGATGTATTGCTCCTTTGCAGCTACTCTCCGTCGTGTGACATATTGCTGTGTGAAGTATTTAACCACACACCAATGTTGAGCTGACGGTCGACTAGTTTCTCAGTGACGACGCGATACTTTGCTGCTGCAACGGAAGCATGCCCTGTAACCACGCGGGCAGGAAACGCGGGGCTCACGCTCAGTGTGTGCTTGCAGAAGTAGCAGCGTAGCATACTTTTAAATGGTTTGGTATAGGGGAGTCATGAGCATCCTTAAGTCAGTCATATTAAGTTCGTTACTTTTAGTTGTTCTGGGTCATATACTACTCAGTGATAATAGCCCGTCGATACAAAGTCGCAGCGATACACGGCTTGGTGTTTAAAAGATGATACGAAGAAACTGGTAATCAACGTCACACAAAGTGTAGGTTTAATTCAGTGATCACGAGAGGGATGATCTTTAGAATCGCGGAGAATAGAGAATTTAAGTAATCATATTGCCTCCTTAAATTATACGGCCCCTCACCAACATCAGGAGTTAAAACCATCCATTAAATTAATAGCAAAGTCACACTGTTTGATGTTTTGTTACTCAGTATGAAACATTTTCTTCCCCTGTCACTCCAAAGGCATCAGACAGACACAGTCACGCGTACCTCTTGGCTGTTACAGATGTAATCTAAATTGTGCAACGTGGAATGTACACGATTCTTGTATGTTTTGGGGTATACTGATGGTTCGAGAAGATTGTTTGATATGCTTTTCATGTGTGCATAACGTGAACTGGGAAACTCATTGCTGTCAGCGTGGTCGGTGATAAACAAGACCCCATTGATCAACAGTGACATCTCCTGGCGAAATACAATCAGTGCAATAGAATATTGGTCATTCCCTCGAAAGGTGCGCCTCGCTGTTACCTAACGTTTTTTCTCATTTTACCCGCTTTAAATATTTCGACTGGTCCATATAACCTGATGATAGTGTTTAAATTTTGTTTGAAAACAAAAACAAAAACGAAAGCAAAAACAAAAAAACCTTGAGATACAGATACACTTACCAAGATTTTAAAATGAAAAAAGTTTAAAGAGGCATGGAACGCTTGACTTAAGGAGAAAATTAATTGAAACAATAACTAGAAATAAGAAATATCTTTATTTCAAATCATTTATGAATAATTACAAAGCCAGCTGGAAAACATTTAAATTATAATCTGCGATACACAAATGTACAACATAAAATCATACAAGAATATCTGTCAGAGGAAATACTCAAACAAGCATTAGCATTTGCAACACTTGGGAAGTGAGAAAGACAAGGCATGTTTCCAGACAAAAAGAGTACAGTAATATCCCAAAACTTCAGGTGCCCACATATGTGAGCATACAACAATCATGGTATTACACCTGCCCAAAAACCTCAAAATGACTTCTAGGCAACGTAATTATAGCTCTCCTAAATGAACCTCTTCATATTTTCATTATCCTCTGTCATTCTATAATATCACAAAAAAAAAAAAAAAAATTCCATCACCAGCAAGAACCAGTGAAGAACGTGATTTGTGCAGAATCTCTTGTGCAGTATTTAAGGCAAATTAGGTTTAAGTCAAAGAGAGAAAAATTGGCGTGTTTTCATTACTACTCATGAAAATGAACGAACAAAAAATATTTGGTCAAAATGATGTAAAAATATTGTTTTGGCCAAAACTGAGGAACATGGATTGACTCTGAGGCTACATGTTAATAATAATAAAAAAAAAAAAATTAAGACATATGGTAGCAAAAACTGTACCTCTCTGTAAACAAACTGCCTGAAAATGATGAATAGTGTTTGTCTCATTTCCACCACATAATAATAAATATATTTTAAATGTATGGCATACCTGGAATTATGAACAGTTGAATTATAGAGTCTTTGTCACTAGTTGAGGCTTTTATGCATAATCACATATTAAACTTTAGTAAATCACAGGGTTTTAGTGTTTTAGGGTTGTCATATACTTTCCTATTCTTGGTTCTGGTTAAACATTAAGTTAAACTTTAAAAGCTGCTAATAACTTGGTCTTATTCCTCTCTGTTGTACCTGGTTCTCCTTATGTATTGTGACAGTGTCATTGCTTGAGAAAATATATGTATTTAGAAAAAGAAACATTATACAAACACTCTTAAAGTTCCATTACACTAGACACGTCATTTTAAAATGTATAATAATACTTTGTGTGTGTTGTCACTGTCTAGTATCAGTTAGTGTAAGCCTGTCCAACATGATATTTGGCATATAACAAATGCTGATAATATGTTTCTTTCATAAACAGTTCAAAATGATTAACCATTCAGACAGCCCTCGGGCACGACAAAATCAAAGTGATCATTTTATATAAGTCAGACACATACAGTGCCATGGTTTCCCAGAAGTAAGCTGATTAGTTTTCATCTGAATATAGAAACAGGAATGTTACACTTATTTATTTTTTTTTTTTTTTGCTCTGAAATAGGAATGTCACATGTTTAAAACCACAGAAGATGGACCCTCTGGGTGCAAGCTTGGGGGTTTTGATTTACAATTGAATTTGTGATAGTGAGACACAAGCAAATCTTTCACAGGACGTGAGTATGGATACTTCAATGTGTAGTTTGCTTCATTGGTAAAAGAAATGAAAAAAAAACAAACAAACCATTTTTTAAATCTCTCAGCTTCAGATATGCGTGATCTTCATTCTTAAATCAGAAATATCTATAGTCATGTGATAGGCATAGACGTACAATCATCCCAGAGTAAGACACATTCTTTATATAAAGTAGTAGGCCCCTTGTAATTCATAATATATGATTATTAAATCTCTTCAATATGTTTCATATACATATCAATCAAAGACACACACAAACACACACACACACACACAAACAATCACCGTCGCACTCTTCCACTGTGTGGCAGTTTGCAAAATCTGGAACTCTCAGAGACCTCAGTGATTACAGTGAGTTGGTTTGTCTCTATGAGACTGTGGGTGGGTGGTAGGTACAGATATTCAGTGTATAGCTTTGATCATAGACATGCAGCGTATTAAACGGAGAATAGCTTCACGTCTAACATGAAAGTAACATGTAGTGTTCTGCCTGACAACTTCATGTTCAGCTGGGAAACTTCTGGAATGCTTTACATCACGTTTTGATACATAACACAGAAGCTTTAAACAAGCATGTATCGAGAAGCATCTCTGATATTGACAAAACGAGATACTATATAGCGTTTATAAAGACCCCATAGGTATCAGGTATAACGTCAAATGTCCAAGTGTCACCTGTATATTTACAAGTGTCAGTAAAGTGTTTGAAAAAGTGTTACAGTGAAAGTGAGGTGGAACACAGGCAAAAAAAGCCCCCCCAAAAAACGCACCCCGTGTTTAGTTTGGCGTGAAGCTTAGAAAAGTATTTCTTCCAGAACGGTGTTTCTCAACTAGTCCTAGTCCTGTGGACACACGTTTTATTTTCACCGCACCTGATTCCACTAATCAACAGCCTGAAGATTAGTTGAAATGTTAGTGCTTGAGTACAGTAAAAAAAAAAAAAAAGCTGTCTAGAAACATTGCTATAGAAGACAATATCTATTTGTGATTGATTTGATTTGGTCCAATCACACGTGTGTCACTTTGCATGAAGACATGAAGGGGCTAAATGTGGAAAGCATAGTTAGACTCTGTGTGTATGCCAGACCATTAAGACTGCTTAGAGCATGTGTGCATTTGATGCTGTTGTATTATTCTGTATAGCAGACAGTAAGCCAAGACATACATTGTCACGCAGTATGCTGATTCAAGGACAGACGAACCTAAACAAAGACTCAACATTAATGTACACCTCTGTACACACACAGCCACACTTACGCATATGTACATGTACACACACACACACACACACACACACACACACACACACACGCACGCACGCACGCACACGCGCACAAAACAAGTTATAATCTCATAACCAGCTCCTTCACAGTCCTCGTGACTCTTCATGTCACCTTAATGTATCAAACACTCTACGCACATTCGACACAGAGAGCAGGACTACTGTCGTACTCATCTGCAGTTCAGAGAGTCACATTCACACCCCCCCCACCCCCCCCCCACCTTCTTATCTTAACTCTTCTTCATGGTCCACTAGCTTTATCTAATTTCACCCAATCCTCTCTCAAAGACACAGGCAAGCCCGCCACATTCCGACTAACGTAAACTTAACGTGCAAAAGGCTTTCTCCGGTCCTCATTGGTCACTATGCAGCTTTCAGTAAACTCCCACAAACTCTTTCTGCTCTTGCTACCTACTCAAATCCCCGCAAGCGACCTCTCTTCTGTTCTTCCTTACAATCTATCAGAATAGTCTCAGCACCCCTCATCGATGTAGTAACTAAGCAGCAAAGAGGAAGGATCCTTCGCGTTCTCCCCGAGAGAGGTCACATTTTTCAGGGTTAAAGGTCACGCCCGGAGGACCCACCTTGAACGACCGTCGCGCCTCTGACACTTGCGGCGTGGTGAGGAGACCGTAAATCCCTTCCCATCTCCCAAAAAAAAAAAAAAAAAAAAACCAAAAAGAAAGAAAGAAAAAAAAAGACATTGTCTCTGCGTTGGCCAATACTGTAAACTGTAAACAGTTCTTCAGACTTCACCAGGGTTAGGCGGATTCAGCCTCAGCGGGGTCTGGGTCTTTACGGACGTCGACCATCGGCGAGTCGGAGCGAGAGTCCATTGCCGAATGCATGATAGGGAGCCAGATGTCATCCATGTTTGGCATTACCAGAATTTTCTGTGTGACCAGAGAGAACAAATCTGTGTTTGAACATGAGCTTAAAATGTCCCAGAGTCAGTATTACACAGTTTACTAAAATTTACTCTGCATCGAACTACAGCTGATGATTATGAGTAATGCTTATAAAAAATATGTCGACTGCAGACTCATTTTATGAGGAATTCTGAAATTCCTGCACGGTGAAAGGTTAAAGGGGTAAGGATTGCATAGAATATAACTGACCTGAAATTCCTGATATAGTTTCTTCTCAATCCAGTCAGTTACATGTGCTAGTGTGACTTCTCTCTCTCCAAGCTTGGGTCGAGCTTTCAGCTCCAAGTGTGGTGGAGTTCTGAAGCCATACCTACAGGACAAAAAAAAGAAAACCTTAGAATATCTAAACCAAAGGTAAATATCTGTATTTATACTAACAGTACTAAACTGAGCAGTAAAAAGTCAATGGAAGTGAAAATATGTAGAAGTAAACACTAACTGCATTCTAGATCTTAAGGATTTTCTCTAAGAACTATTTGAGTAATATTACACGCCAGTAGGTGGCAGCAAAGGATAAGCAAATAGTATATCCAGTATATCAAAGCTCTGAGAAATGGTCAAGGTACCGGCCAGAACTGAGTCTACACACTGAACTTAGATCAGCTGGTATTCAAAGAGGCAAGTGTTTTTCACTTAGCCAGACAACTGGGAGCCAAAAGTCAAAGCTATCAAATGGGCAAACACAAAAACTTCAACTTGGACAGTGTTAATATTTTGGCTCAACTGATTCACGAAGAACACGCACAATTTCTTTTTTTTTTTTTTGAAAATTTGAATCTTCAACATAAAAGCAAATGACCAATAACATTAGTGATTTGCCAATTCAGACCCTTTGCACACCAAATTGAAGGTCATTTCTCTATTGGGCGATAAGTGAATTTCATCTTTCAACAAATCAGCAAACTCCGGAAGGGACCGGAGATGTCCAGCTGCACCACCTCGCAGTGACTTGGCCGCTGGGTCGCACACTTTAGGCGTTACAGCACCTCCAACATATTAGGTGTTATGGCACCTCCAAGCCTTAAAGACAAACCTTTCTTCAAACCTACACGGCTGCGACATAGGACTCACCATATCCTGTCGGTTGGGGGTGGGGGAATGTTGACAGTCAGCAACCCCTGACACTCCTGCACCTCCACAGTCAGCAGCAGGGGTGTGTTGGATACCTCCTCCATCTTCTTCTTGATAAACTCAGACTCTGTGGCTTTCTGGAAGTACCTTGATTTGGTGATCTTGTCCACAAAGCGCAGTATCTTACTGGGCCTGTGAACCCCCATGTAACTAGAAGACAGAAAAAATGTGAAGTAAAGAACGAGCGTTTTGAGACCAAAGTGACCATTTTATAAATCTTGTCATTCCGTATATCATCGTTAGACACAAAGTTTTTCAAATGTGTCTCTCTCTCTCTCTCTCTCATTTCTTCACAGTGTTATTTCAATGGGGATCTGGGCTCTCTCCCCGTGGCATAACACTTGAGAAGAAAGGAGTTAGAAGAGTCATTACTCTTTAGGGTGAGACTTTGAGTTGGAGAATGAAATGACTTGAAGTACTTCCTTACACTTTTTTTTAAACAGTTCTAAAGTAACTGGCTGAACAAGACAGAAATATTAGCTCAAAGAGACTGGGTAACAGCAGCACAAATCCATGGCTGATGTGAAAAAGGTAGCAGAATGAACAAAGAGTATGAAACAACATGAACAAATGTCTTTCTAAGACAGTAAACCCTTTAAAATAAAAATGAGCAGTATTCATACAACCAGAGGACAGAGAGACACAAACACAGAGAGAGAGAAAGAGAGAGAGACAGAGAAACAGAGAGAGACAGACGGACTGACAGATGGAGAGACTGACTTACCCCTCTGCACCAGAAGGCAAGTTCTTGTCTGGTGTAGTTTCTGGTGGATCTTCTTCATCAGATGAGCCGGCACTGGATGACTCCTCATCGCTGTCTGCAAGGCAGTATGTGCGTGGCCTTTGTCTGAGAAACACACACACACACACACACACACATACAATTGAGAACTCCCACATAACAAATTGGCAGATCCTCTAAGACACCCACAGGTATACACACGCATGCTCCCACTAAGTAAACAGATAAATAACAGATAGCTAAATAAATAAATAAGACACACTACCACACCTACTTGCACACGAACATGCATATCCTCTGTGCTTTTGTTAGATACCCTAACACAGCTGATGAAAATGTACATGGACATGTGTGTCTTCTATGGAACACAGTTAATAAATGAAGGGGTACTCTCTATGAGAGTAAAAACAATTGTGGACACTCGGTGGCAAATCCAGTTGGGGGGGGGGGGGGGGGGGTGTCAGATGCAATGACGCAACGGAAAAATGAATGATGATGCAGTTTGTTAAAAGGATGAAGTGGACAAAAAGGAATAGTGCTTCACAAAGTTACTCACCAGGGGAGGAAAATCAGAAAGAGAAAGCATCCAGAGAGAGAGAGAGAAAGAGAGAGAGAGAGAGAGAGAGAGAGAAGTGAAGCTTAATACAGAATTAACAGAGGCGAGTGTTCTGACTGCCTCAGAGTCC
This sequence comes from Chanos chanos, assembly GCF_902362185.1. Classification (NCBI taxonomy): domain Eukaryota; kingdom Metazoa; phylum Chordata; class Actinopteri; order Gonorynchiformes; family Chanidae; genus Chanos; species Chanos chanos. Next base: position 8,468,351 of record NC_044502.1, read on the forward strand.
ATCATAAATATATTTAGCTAAAAAAATGTTTTGTGAAATGTCAGTGCTGTGCCAAAGCGAAAAAAGAAACTCCCTTGTGAAACTCCCTTACTTTGCCTTGAAAACAAAAATACCAGATTTGGCAGACAAACCAGAAGAACATTCAGTTCGTTCGACTTCTATGTCAAGGGCAACTCACAGTCATTTCAGCACATATTTGAACGGAATTTGGAATTTGTTGAAATGGACCATATATTTGATATGGTGATGTGAGATTGAAAGGGGATACGAAGGTGCTCTGAGCTCCGAGTGCACCATCTAAATCCTCCACTTTGACATGCGCTTAATGAATAATGATTGATAACGAAAGTTTCTATGTTTCCTGTAAAGCTGAGAGATTTAATCAAACAGGAAAACCAGTGCACGCAGCAAAATCTAACTGAACCCAGTCAACGTCCAAAAGGGCCCAGTGGTCTTACCCTTCCTTGCCCAGCTCTCCAAAAGCCCTCCGTCTCTTTCCCCAGACGGGCCAGGTTCATCTTGGTCTGCAGAGTCATGAGGAAAGAGCCCTTGTAAGAGATCTCCAAGTCAAACCACAGACCTGGAGAAAGAAAAGAGAAAAAAAACAGAGAATGGGTTTCAATGGAATCAAAAAAGCCAAACCGCAGAATTACTGAAACAGTCTCTTCTGAAATGTCTGTGTAAGCTCTACTTGGTCTACACTGAGCCCCCTGGGCGAGTCTGACGAAATGAAAATATGAATGCATGAATTTAATACATTCATAGCACCTTTAAAAAGGTGCTGTCCTCAAAAAACGTACATCGTCACGCCACAATTTCATTTCATTTCAATTCATTTCAGTTCAGTTCAGTTCAGTTCAATTCTATTCAAACCAATTCAATTCACCTCAATTCGCTGTTCAGTCTAAGATTTTAAGCGAGGAACACACACTCCTTGTTTTTCTTTTAATGAAAACGGTTGGTTTTTTTTTCATTAATCTCTTTTGTTTTTCAGTCTCTGTCTGAATGTTTCTGTGTGTTCAGAGCTGCAGTGCAGTGTCGGGACAGTAGAGGTCAGCACCGCACGCCACACACACACACACACACAGTCCCAGCTCTACACCTTACAGCCAGAGACGGAGGGAAATGAGAGTAAGAGACAGAAGGAGGAAGAGACGGATCAGAAGGGGGAAAAGAAGGGGGAAACAGTTGGACATCGCTTTGTGAGGCCCCTGACGAAAAGAGGCCGGTTTCTCGTTTGAAGTCGGCAAGGAAACCTGCACGTGCACGCACGTGTATTTCAGAAAGAGAGACGGGGTAATAGAGTTTAAAGCAAAATTCACTGTACTGCATTCAAAATCCCCCCCCCCTGCTGTTGTCGGCAAATGTATGTGTGCGCGTAACCCAATATTTTAAAATCTGTTCCAACTCCTCATCTCTGCCAATCATGCATTTCTCTTTGCTCCTCTTGTCTGTCTGCCACACGCCAACATATTAACTTATCCTCTACTTTTATCACACAAAGTGCTAACCTCCCCCTCTCTCATCAAAACTCAGTAACAGTTATTATTTGACAGGGGAAAAAGAAATTCATAAACACACTGGGTTCAGTCTTATCAGAACTAGGAGGAGTACGCAAAGGTATCACAAAGCCTGTTTCATAATCTCACTGTCACAATGATCCACTTACTCCTGTGTAAGAGCTAACGCAGACTGTAAATACCTAGCCAGTTGTGTAACGGTACAGCATTAGCCTGGGACATGGCCAAAGCTTAGCCTGTACTTACCCAAACCAAAGATACTCTGATAGCTGTTTAAACTGGCCATGACCTCATGATATTGTTATTGGCTTGGGAGTCTCAACTTATTTCAAATTCCACTTCGAGGAGTACATAGCCTTACCAAGGTTTTTTTTTTTTTTTCCCCTCTCTACACTCCAGCCTAGATTCACCGTGAGAGGATATCTTATGTGTTGCAGAGCGAGAGTTGATCAATATTTTCCCCTGACCACAGTCTCCATTTGTCTGGAACAATGATACCATGTTATGCTCTAGACTACAATCCATTCTATGACCTTCATGGGTGGAACTTAGCTTAGTTTTCAGTGTCTTTGGTAATTGTATGATATGCAGCTCCAGTCACTGTGTTCTTTGTGTGTGTGTGTGTGTGTGTGTGTGTGTGTGTGCGTGCGCGCAGGCGTTTTCCCCTCCGTTTGTTATCGTTCTCCATGACAGCTAAATTCAATGAGAGCAGTGTCCTCACTTAGCTGGCACCGTTCTTGCTCTCGCTGTTTTGTTGTTGTTGCTATAGCCTCCTTCTGGAGCGCGAGAGAATCAGCTAAGTCACACTGTGCTTCACAATGGAGATTACATTGGTCACTGGACAAAAAAAAGGAGAGGGGGGGTTGGTAGAGGAGGGAACAGTCACAAGACAATTCTGCACCTTCTGTCCCAGGACAGAGTGACAGTCACCAAATTCTGTTGTATCCGTAGACCGTTTGATGGTGAGAGAAAGAAAGAGAGAGCGTGTGTGTGCACGCGTGCGTGTGTGTGTGCGTGTTTGTGAACACTTTATTCTTCAAATGAGAATGTTGCTTGATCACATTCTTTCTTGAGAGTGTCACGTTGCCATCAATGCAGCAAACATACAACCACAAACAAACAAAGCAGCGACAAACACACAACACCGCTCTTTTCAGTTGAGACTTCGGGCTGCGTGCTGCAATGATAATAGAACAGTTCTTTTAGGAATCAGTAGTCAAGCATTATAAAACAGTAAAACACGGTGTTGTGTAAAATTTACGAGAGGACCTTCGACGTTCATGGAAACAGGAGTAGAGACAATCACAGGACACAACAGACTTGTTATTAAGATCATTTTCTATTACGGCTCTCTTTTTACATGAGAAAATACCAACTAAGCTAATAGACAGAGGAGGGTATGGGGGGGTGCCTTTTCTGTGCAATTAATCTGCATTGCAAAGAGTGACAAAAGGACGAAATCAGTCAATTTAATCATTACAGTCTCTCCCATCGTCCCCAACCTACACCAGCCAAGCTTTCGATTTTTTTTAAAAATGGTTACTTTACACAAACCACAGGAACTGCTCTCCAGCAAGCTCTGTACGTGCGTGTGTGTGCGTGTGTGTGCGAGAGTGTTCTGGCAGTGGTAATATACTTTTAAGAGCCTTGAGCCCAACAATGATAGATCTATCAATATAGCAGCCACCAGTTACAGCCTTTTGTCCACCTTCTCGCCTCACTGCGAAGGTTATAGCCAGGTACTTAGACTCTGAGGAGCCTGGGTTAAAATTAAAGGCCTGATGTTACTCAGCACAGCCATACATCACACTGACAGTTTATTCTCTGAGCTACAGGCACTGAGACACATACTGTTCATGGTTTTGCCTTGAGCTACTTGTCTTACCTTGGTAGTCTACTGATGGCTTGAAAGCCTGAAGGATTCTGGGTGTGGACACACCCATGTCAAGCTCAGTCAGGGTCAGCTCATTCATAAAATAAGGCAACTGAAAGAAATACACATAAACAATAATGAATGAAAGTCCAAAAGGCATGTGCGCGCACACACACACGCACTCGCATGCACACGCACACGCACACGCACACACGCACACACGCACACACACACAGACACAGATATGCACATACACACACAGACACAAACACAAATATACACATAAAAAAAATCTCTGGTTAACAGAGAAGTTAAAACCACGCCCTCTGGGTTTGTTTTGTTTTCAGTTTTTCTCAGTGTTTCTGAAAATGTTGATAACAATAGGGTAGTAAAGAATACTAAATAATACTTGATATGGCTACATGAACTGCAAACCTATTTGATAACCACCTCAAAGACCATGAACCCCCTACCATGTACCCAGTGATGGTTAAATGTGTCAACATGCTATTCTGTTCCGCTAACACAGACCTGTAACATGGAGGAAATGCAACACTGCTGAATCGACCGAGTGGCAGATGCTATTTACAGAAATGAAAGCCTGCTGACAGTCACTGTGGTCTTACAGGGCCTGAGATGAAGCCTGCAGCAGCAGCAGCCGCAGTGACATTTAGGATTTCCCTCATGGCCGTCAGAGGAGACGCGAAACTGTGCTGTTCCACACAGGAGACCGCGTATCTGCCATTACAGCTGCTCACAGGAACTGAATAACTAGGACAATACTGATCGGTGGGGGAAGGGGGGGGGGGGGGGGGGGTACACTAGTACCCACAGTTTTCTAACAATTGTCAGACCTAGTAGTTGGACTTTATTAATGTCTCTGGCTGTGCTTTCAGTTACCCAAAGCTGCTTGTCCAAGTGTAATACGCACTATAGGCATTTCACTGACAGTGTGTAGAGAGGTTTGACTATAAGAACCAAAAACGAGTGAGCCATCAGTAAAGCGACGAGATGCAGCCAGTTAGTCTGCCTGCACAGTTTCCCCCCGCAAACAAAATCTGGTATTTTATCTAGTGTGGGCAAATATTGATTCCATAATAGGACACATTCGATAAGCATTTGCCGCCGATTTAGATATATCTAAAATAGGGGATTGTGGCAAAGAGGAAGAACAACACCACAACAAAAAATGCAGGGCCAAAGGTGCCTGACTCACCCGTATCTTACTCAGCTTCATCTGGATCTTCTTGGACACCCACTCAGTCCAATACGTCTCTCTGAAGAAGTCCCAGGCAATCCGGCCCACTAAGGCATTGACCCAGGCAACAGGCTCCGCCTCTTTCTCTGAGCCATTTGGTAACTGGATTTGAGGCAACAAACAAGAGGTATCATCATGTGTTTTACATTTGTAAGGTGAAATCAAGGCACTACAATATTAAGACTGTAGAGAGGTCGTATGGACGAATGAAGAGAACACTAATTCTTAGAGCAAACAGAGAACAAACTGCATCTATCCCTGCTGATCGGAGTGCTGAATTCTCTGAGCGAGGAGACGGGTATTAAAATGTACTTTCAATGGACAGAAAGCGAAAAAACAAATGCACAAGCGAACATTAGCATCTAAAGTACAAAAGAAAATTCTGAGGAAAATTAGGAGTGTTTGCATGCATGGAAGACAACCAGAAGGACTTCAAATGAGGAAAAATGAAATGACCATAATAACGCGACGGTACGAGAGAGCGAAGACATTTAATATTCTGTTTGGTCTTGAGCACACAAGCAGAATGGATTGTAAAGATTATTAGCGAGTAAAAGTTGTCTTGATCAACAACATACACCCCAAATGACATCAGTGAACTACGCATTTTAAGACAGACGTTTTTACAGCTAGAAGTAAAATAAAAACACAAACTGACAACAAACACTTCAGGTACCTTCTTGTCTGCACCAGGGCTGCTGTGAGGGCTCCCGACGGGGCTGGCAGCTGAACTGCTTCCTGTCTGTGGGGTTATGTAATTGGCCATGTAGACAGTGTAGTCCAGTAAAGGCTTCTGCTTGGTATTACCTGAGGACTGTCTCTGCCTGGGCTGAGAAGACAACAACTCATCCAAACTGCTCCTGCTACTGCTGCGACTGTGAGACAACACGGGAGCTGATAGGGAGAGAAAGACAGGGTCGTATTATACACTGGTCTCTATCATGGGAGGTCGAGAAACTAAACACGTCTACAAAAAGGTCAAATAGGGAAACACAAGAGAGAAGCAGCACATTTCTGAGTAGAGTGCACCGAGGTCTTTGAACTGTGGCCTGATCTTTGAAGTTTATTACATGTCATACAAATTGCATCTTGGCGTACACAGTTGACGTGACACTTTTATGTCCCCTTTCATAAAACAATGTCGTGCTTAAATGGCATTGGGCAACTCTATCATGAAGTCTGGAAAATGTATAGACGTTTTATTCCAATGTGTGCCTTTCGAACAACTCACGTACCGCTTCTACTTGTAGACATGTTGGATGCCTTTTTCACCGACTCTGCCTTAAGTCTGGATGCATGCAGCATTCTCTGAAACCATTCTTCTTTCTCGCGGCCTGTCCTCCCGAAGAGGAAAAGTATCTGGTTATCCCTGGACGCTGATGTTCTTCCAGTGTCTTGCGCGGCCGTGCCAGCCTTCCTGAATTCCATGCTCCCTGAGGCCGTCTCAGACTTCTCCTTGGTGGCAGATTCCTCCTCAGACACCTCACTCTTATCCCCCTCTGCTTTAGACATGAAGTCATCCTGCTTGGCCAGTTCGACGCAAATGGGATATTTCTTGTTCCAAACACGCTTTCTGGCCAGGTGCTGGGGCACCAGGTAAATCTGGAGAAGAACTCATGCAGTTAATTACTTCCTTAAAGGAAAACGGTTTGTTTTTAACTTGAGGACAGATACTGCCAACAAGTAGGTTTGGACAGTCCATTCCTTTTAACAAATTTCAGTCTAGTCTAGGATTTTGATATATGTTAGGTTCAGCGACGCAAATCCTTTCAAATACCATGTTATACCACAATGAGCACAGATTAAAAATGCACAAATAGATTCACACAAAGTGACAACCACTAATAAATACAAAAGATAAAACAAAGACAACACAATAGAACAACACAATAAATATGACTAATAAATACTACCTTGCTGTCAGTCAGATCATATATCTTCTGGCTGATGAAAGTCACGTCTGGTTTTGGTTCATTGATGGAAGCCCGCCGGGATATGTTCCGGTTGGGTTTGGACAACCTTAGTGTGGAGCCCTCCAGTCTCACAAACACAGAGTGTGTCAGCATGGCATGGTACGTTTCTGGGTCATAGTTGTTAATTTCATTCATCCAACCCTGTCAAAATCGTGCACAAGAAAGTTGAGCCACCAAGATTAAAAACTTGATTCATATCGACCTGGACACAAAACACTCCCTGAAAATGCAGTTACATGTTGAGCACAAGTTATCACTGTATGTGCTTTTGTGGTTGTTTTTCATATCCAAAGAATACAACATCATATCATTCATACTTGCCAATGGCTATCTTTGTTGTGGAACCTGTGGTTCTATTAAAGTAAGTTCTAGAAGAGCTCAGTGCAGAATCCTCTGGTGGGAAGTTTGAATAGTCGAACTTGCTTATGTATGAGTTATTCCTAGAAATTTCCATAGACTTTGCAGAGTGGAATGGCAAATTTTGAAAACTGCCCCTAAACAATACCACACATTTTCATTATTACTGTTATCTTCCTTTCCTGTAATTGCAGTAATAAACCACACTGCGACAGTTATAAGCAACAAATAACACCCACAAATTGTTCTCAATGCTGAATGTCACGCCTGTGTATGAAAACAACTCAGAGAGAGAGACAGAGAGAGAGAGGGACAGAGAGAGAGAGAGAGGGAAGAGAGATAGGGATTGCATTTGTGCAGCCATGACAATGCACAGAGCAAGCATACAGTCAGACTAAAATCTTCCAGCAAGGCCAGTTTGCGCAAATTTTCTGCATACTTGAAATGCAAATGCAATGAGTCATAGTACCTCTGATGAAACGTCTTTTGCCTTTTTGGATCATTTAGTAGTTCTGTGAATAACAGATGAGCTTACACTATAGCTCTAAAGGTAAGCCATGCCAAAATACACAGATGAAGTAGATCTACACACTAACAATTTAGAATGGCAAATGTTAACGGTGGGGTTACATGTATAACAAGAGGTTTCATGTTAAAAAACAACAAATTTTTAAGTTTATCCCTAGACCGCGATAGGACATGGCAGAGCATCACCTGCTTTCATCTGTAATCCATCACACCATTTTACTTTGGACAATAATAGTGCATAAACAACTACAAAGACATATAAAGCATATTTTATGTTCATGAAGCTCTCTAAAACAAGTTAGAAAAAAGAAAACCCCAAAACAATGAATGGGTACTGTAGCCACACAAAGAAATCTTTCATCCTAAGCTAGCATACGGCTTGAGGGACTGAAGAAAACAGTCCTTTTAGCCTCTCTTCTTAGCTTCAAAGTCTGAAAATAACAAACTATGGATGAATACTTGCATTTGATCTCCTTAGTGTCTGCTAGTTTTAAGTGGTTAGTCAGACCAGCATCAGCTGAACAAAATGACATAGGCCTACACACAATTCAAAGGACAGTCTGATGATCGAGAACATTTGATGAAAAAAGGACCGGAGAGCAAAACATTCACATAAGTTCAGTATGGCACTCGGGGATCAATCTGTATAAAAAATGAATCTCAATGAAGTCAATGCTTTCCTATAATCAGCAATGAACGGTGTTAGTTGTCTGTGTTCAAAATTCGGTCTTTGATGACTCTGATGACTCAAAATTCGGTCTTTGATGACTTTGTATTTCATTACAGGCAATGTTACAAACTAATAAATTACATATTAGCTTAATGTTTGTTTTTGTTTGATTTCAGATAGCAGATACACTCCAAATGTACTTCAAATGTTTACACAGTTAATGAAATTGCACAGTTAATGAAATTACCCACCTTAAACATCACTGGTTCTTTTAAATCCACAGGTGCAATGTTCCATGGCTCTCCTTTATATCTAGCTTCACCAGTTTTCGCTGCTGGCCGCTTTGGACCTGCTAGCCACACAACGCCAATGGCTAACATAAACCCTAAAGCTACTCCAAAAAGCATTCCACCCAGGTAAGTGGGCAGAGGCAGTACGAAATACCCATAGGTAATGATGGTCAAGGCAAAGAGAGTCTTGTGTGGAATGGTATTTTCCAGTTCTTCTGTTTCTAATTTATCCTCTTGTCCTGTAGTGTCCAAGCTTTGGCTAGCAGGCTGACCACCACTGCTCCTAGTCCTGGTGTCATTCACAAACTCTCCATCCATCTGTGCATCTGCATAACTGAAAAAGTCATCGTTGTAGAGATCATCAAATTCTGCTTCCTGCTTTGCCAGAGCTGACATGGAGCACTTGTCAAGGCCGAGAGATGAGGATGATGGTCTGACAGTCTTTGTCTCAGAAGCTGAGGCCAGCTCAGCCGTTCCTATTGAAGCAGATACTGCCTCCACATCACCTTCCTCCTCCTTGATGCTGTAGTTGTTGTTGCTCTCTAGATGACCATTAAGGGAGGCCAGGTTAGAAAGTTCTGAGGTGCTTGACGAATGAAGTTTAGGCCTGTAATGTACCCCGCTACCAGAACTGTCATCGCCAATGATCTTGCTGAATAATTGCATGGGATCGGACATGACCTCCGACAAGCGGCGCTTGGTATCCTCGATTCGTGCCTCCACCTCACCCACCTTAGAGGCGAAGGAACGGCTCTCGAGTGAGGTTAAAGGAGAGGACGGGGCTGTTTTGGAGTCTCCAGCAACCGTTGCACGGGGCTGGGTAAGTTGCTTAAAGAGTTGTATGGAATCCTGTAAGCGATAGGGCATAGGGGTGTCTTGGGAGGTGTCTGTCGATAAAGATTTTACCAGATTTTTCATTAGCTGCCGATGTCGTAAAATAGGAGGACCTGAAGCCCTCTCCCGGGCGTCTGCATCTGAAGACATAGACTTCATGATGCTCAGGAAGGACTTGTCACTTGAGGGGAAGGACAAGGATTTAGAAGGTAAAGAAACAGAGGAAGTAGAGGAAGACCCTGGAAGTGAAGCTTGTCTCTTATCAGCAGCAGAGGATGAACTAGCAGTGGACGATTGTGCAGAAGGGGTGGGACCTTGGTCTAATGTGGTAGTGTTTTGGGTTCCAGAGACATTTGTTATTGTAGTGGAAGATACAGGAAGAACTGCAACATTGGTGGCGGGATCAATTCCAACAGCCTCAAACAGGAGGTCTTCACTGGCTTCCAAAGCTGTCACAACACCTTGGGACTCATTTGTCAGCGGATGGGAAGAGGTCGAGGATGAGATGTTAGTTTCGTATAGCTCCTCTTCCTCCTCGTCTTCCTCCTTACCAAGGGCGGAGAAGTGGATGGTGATAGCTTCTCGGGATTGTGAGCGGTGGACATGCAGCTTGGGTGTGGAGGGCTGGCGAAAGGTCGAGGGCGGTGGTCTGTCAGCATGGCCTGCCTCCCTGCTGGTCATTGCGCTGCTTCCAGTGACTTACAACCTGCAGGACAGATACAGAGAAAGAAGGATCTCAGGTATGCGTGTATCACACCAAAAGCAGACCCACTCCAGACCAAGTCATTTTTTTTTTTCCAGGAATATATGCATGATCATGTAAGAGAAATGCCTGTAGTCACACACTGACTCAGAATACTCCATCACTGCCCATCACTGCCTAATGTCTCCTCCACTGTCTGTATTGATCCAAACTGCTCTAGTGCATAACCCTGAAATGATACTGCCCTGAGTCCTTCTGAGGTGAAGAACCATTAACGATCTATAACAAAATAAGGGAATAGGGACTGAATAACAATCTCCTGAATTGTCCTTGAATGCATTGTATCTGACTATGAGTCAGGAGAGAAATTCCCCAGTTAAAGTTGCAGCTCACAGTTTCCACAGTGATGACCTGACCATCACCTTGCAATTGTCATGCCATATGTAAGCTGGGATGTTCCAGGCTATCACAGTGCTGCAACTCCATGACAACATATGAAGGCACTTGTAAAACACACAAACTCATCACAAAAAAAAAACCAAAGTGATGTAAAAAGTAAAATGAAGGCATTGTCTATGTGCTTCATATACATTGTCTTGTGTATCTACTTCAGTCCCTTGAGCTCTTAACCAAACTCTCTGGCAATAAGGAAAAAGCCAATGCCTGTCTTTGAAGTGAAATTCATGAAAGAGCAAAACTCAAGTGGGACTTTGAAATTTAATGAAGGGACACAAACAAAAACACAAACAAAGAGAAATTGCTGGATTTTTCAGTGATAAAAGTTAAAACATACTTGACTCTCCAGCAGAGCAGACAAAAGTAAAAAAAAAAAAGGCAAAACTATCAAATCCTCATTTTCACCTGACACGCAGGACATGTGATTATAAAGTCGAAGGCAAAAATGATCGAGAGTAATTTTAGTGTGAGTTTGGAGGTGGGAGGAACTGATATTATCACAGGCCCAAATACAGCCAAACATCATGAGTTGTAACCATGTGATATGGAAAAAGTCTCTGGTAACCAACAGTGAGAAAGTGAGCCATAAATATCTTGGTCTTTAGCCTTTTAAACAGTTGTGTGAATCATTCCTTTAGCCTCTGTAATCCCTTTTCACATACAGATACTCCCAGCAGAGAGCCTAATGAGTAATGTGAGTGAGATCATTTGCTTTTTACAAAAGCAAAACCTTGGAAACACTCTGTGATATACAGGAACACACGCAAAAACAACTGAATCCAACCGTTGCATTGCATTCAAGATGATACAACTTGGTGCTGTGTCATCATGATTTTTTGTGAGGGAATTGGCACATGATCCCACTGTCTCCCCTTTAACAGGGAGATCTGACCGGGCCCGAGCTCGAAAACACATCAGACGGCGTAACTCTAAATGACCCATTGAAGGTCCTGCGCTCTGAGGTCACATGACCAGCGTCTCAAGCAAATGCTAAGCCAAAGTGTCGCACAGGGACACCTATCCAATTACCTAATCAGAAGGCAAGACTTAGCAAGATGATTGGGGGTGTGGGGTACACTCATCCAATTACTCAAACTGGGGGTCAGTCAAAGAAAGTTCTTTGTGAGCACCTAGACAGTCTGTGTGAGACGCCAGAGAACTACAGTGTTATGACGTTATCAGACACTTGATTGGGAGGACTCACAAGGAGGCACACTGTAGTCAAGCTTTTGACCTACTTCAATAACACTACCTTATATAACATCAGCTATATGACACTGCTCTAATGGCACTTCTGCTGTCATAGGTGAGTGAATAAAACCAATACAGAGACACATGACTGTCATTAGGAGACAAAGAAGCCACCGAAACAGATTAACAAACTTTTTACAGCAAGCTAGATGTTAAAATGTGGATTGTTTTGTTACAGGTAGACAGTAAATAGCAGAAAAGACATTGCTATGTAACAAATGGAACAAGAGTTATGTTCATTATCGACAAAACAAAAACCTTCATTTTAACTGCATGATGCTGCAGTCAAATGAGTTTACACTGACTAAACAGTCATTAAACAGGAATGTAGACAATGTAGGCTGACGTCTCTGAGAAAAGAGGGGATTATTGATCGAACGATGACAGAGCAAAAACACAAGACTCAAGATCAAGTTACAGTTTCCCTCCTCACACATACACACACGTCATCTCTTGCGCGTCACGTATCCTCGACAAACTACACTTCAGCAGATGGTCGGCCTCTGGGGCAGCAAGACAAACGGGCGTTGGACCTTACTCTGTCCACCAGGACACGCATCAACTGGCAGTTATCAAAACCTTTCACTGCCTTTAATCTGATCAAGTGGTTGTCAAGTGCTAGTTTATGGGAATTTAAAAACCACTTCAGGTTTGTTAAACAAGAACTGCTGCACTTTCGCAGAAACCTCAAACAGATGTTGTTAAATCGGTTAAATCTCATTAAATCTCATGTTCTGCGAATCAAGTTGGTTCAGAATGTGTCTGGGGGTGTAATATCTCCGCCTGATGTTGTTCTTATCAGTTCACTGACCACTGTTATATGATGGGTGAGTCAGTCATCTAGCTGCTCAGAAGCACAATAAAACTATTCTTCAGGATGTCTTTCTCTGTCCAAACCAGAGGCATCTAGGCTTGTTCACACATATCACATGTACAATACCAGGCTTAATTCAGATCTCTCCCACTGACAGACGCTTATTCACAACAACAGCAACAACAACAACCATGTCTCACATAACTTTAAACACTTAGGAAATAAGAATGTCGGCTTCCTCAGAATCAGACCATATATATGTCAATAACTCCAACTCACACGTAAACAAACAAGTTTCAGATAGTATTTATCCCGCCAACTATGCCAGTTGTTTTCCAGATATTGCAAGGTCCCAAGATTTTTAATTGAACATCTTTACTTGGTGATATATCAACACACTGTAAATTCATTTCAAGACAGACAGATAAAAGTCTTTGCTGTCCAAAAAAAAAAATGTGGACACGTGACTTTGATCTCATACATAAAAATTCAATCAACAATAAACTGTCTGTCTACTGACTATACACATACTGCTGACAGGCATGTGGGCGACTTGTTTTCTTTGCTTTGTGCAAAGTTGTCATCTCCAATGAAAGGCTGTTTGCGAAAAAAAAAAAAGAAAAAAAAATCTAGCGCACCTAATTTACTGACAATGGAAATGACAAAGTCTTTTATCATCTGAAACAGAAACATCACACAAGAGCTGACTAATTACAGTAGTCCTGGCTTAATTACTGCAGCTAAGTGCTGATCTTATTAGGAGAGACCGCGTACAGAAATTGACATCTTCATTAGATAACATGCACTGATTTATCAAACACGGACACACAGTGATACTTAACAAACTCTGAGCACTGAGCACAGTCGAAGTAAATGAGCGATCATGACTTCAGACAATATGAAACAACATTATTGCTGAGCACAGGGCTGGGGAAATCGATTTAGAATTTTAAGGAAGGGCGCCAAGGGAAGGTAAATTAATGATTGACAGGTTGGATGGTTGAGGCTTGTCTTTCCGCCGGTTCTAAAAAAAACCACGAGACAAACACTTGAACGGGGACTTGAATATTTTATGGAGAAAGTCGAAATAAAGTTTGGTTTAAAATGCTGCAAGAGAAGAAAAGTGTTAAATGAGTAAAAGCATTCTACAGATGTGTAAAAAATTGTGCATGTGCTGCTGGAAACTGAGTGCTTGAAGCAGAACTCCTCAAATGTTGGTGAGGAAATAAAGCCCTGTCTTTTTTGGTAGCACACTTGACTCTTTTTATTCTCGTGGATTGCAACATATTTACATCACAAACACCATAACCTCAAAAACATGAGCAGTTCATTTTATGATTCCGACATCTTTACAAGCTATCCTATCTCTTGGCCCACATTAGTCATCGTCAGGGTTGGATTAGCTCAAAACTCCCAACCATCAGCAACTTCTTTGAAAAATCATAGAAACAACAAAAACAACAACAACGAAAACAACAACAACAAAAAACCTGTTCTGCCAGTAGTCAAAAAAATTCCATACAGATCCAAGGACAATTTTGTCACACTGGTAGTTAAGGTATTCACTAAACATCACAAGTGTGAACATCTGTGATTTCATTCAGTAGGAGATGAGTCACCGTCATCTTCACTGCATGCGAGCTATTACATTGACGTAGCCTGTTGTTGCTCAACCCCTAGACTTGGGAAAAGGGCACAGACACACAATGCTTTAACTGACTCTGAACTGAAGTACAGTACTGGTGACAGGTTTTACATAAAATAACTTGTATGTATATAATACAGTTTGTTAGTCAAATTAAACAAGCTCCACTTGACTTGAAGTCTTGACAAGTGCTTGTGCATTTTATAGAGAAAAACCCACCGCAAGCAGGTCATTATCAAGTTACCATGTGCCCACAATCTATGTCATTACATTCTCACAGCAAACCATTCTGTCGGTTAATGACGCCTACAGATTCTATACGATGGAAACTAAACTAGGCCACCTGAGATTCAGTTTTATGTAAACACGCTTAGCGTTCGCACATGGGACTACAAACCTCGTTGAGCCAGTTTCCAGTTTGTCAAATACTCCAGGTTTCTAGACAGGGTGGCAACCATTGCTCTGTGGAAGTCATGAGCATTCACGTAAACCTGACATTTGAAATGGAAACACGAGGGCAGACAATACCACAGTCATACTGTCAGTTATTTGTGTCAGTTCCAATAATTCTGCCAATGGTAAACACCGTTCATAACCTGAGAGATGCGACTCCGCGTTGTACACAGGGCTATTATGCCGGGAGAATGGATTCGCATCTGACATCGTTGTGATCCTGGGAAAAACAGAGCCGCGCACAGATAGGACCATATCCCCACGGCTGCATCCTCTGAGCCTTCTGTAAATGTCAGGCGCCAGCATTTCAAATGGTAAAAAGAACAAAAGTCGCAATTAGGCTGCCAGCATTTCAGCGGAAGCTATTTGTCTCCAGAGGAAATAAAAATGATGAGAAAGAATATCTAGCAGGGATATATTTGTCTGAGAGGCAAAACAAACCTAAAGATAAAATTATTTTACTTCACTGTGATGTCTTTAGGACACAAGTAAAGCAAAAATATATGGAAACTGCACAGAGAGGAGCTTTTATTTCTTAAAAAAAAAAAAAATTCGGAACGAAAAAGTTCAACTCATCAAAAAACAAAAACACATATTTTTCCCCCACTCACTCTCTCTGAAAAATATTTTCCATACATAACGATAAACGATGCTAGTCACCTTCCACCAGCTGTTTCTCGCGCTTACCCCGGTCTATGGAGAAGAGCAAGTAAATCCCGATCCAACACCTGTTCCAAGTTTCACTGGCAAGGATTAGCATTTATCCCATTGTTTATGTAAGAGCATTGTTCTCCATTGTTAAATAGAGCTTCAGATACTTGACGCCCTAGTTTCAGGACGACTCAACAGATAGTCTGTTGATTATACCCATGCTTTATGTCTCTAACTGTCTTCAAAAATAGTGGGTTTTCACATTCAGCTGACATAAAACGCTTCAGACCAAAAAAAAAAAAAAAAAAAGCAATTTACTTTCAAAAAGCAGTACATGAGGTAGCGAGGCGAAGGGGAAAAAAAAAAAAAAAAAGGAATTTGTGTTTTGTAGCCTTGTGCGAATCCCTTGTAGTTGCTTCGTAAGGCACATGATGTAATACAATGCAAAGTCGCATTAAAGCTCTCGACAGCCCCGCTATCAAACCTGAGGCAAATGTAAAATGCACAGTAATAATCTTCCCAATTATGTGGAATAGGCGGTGTTGGTCCGCCGGGTATGAACACGTCTTTGTGCTAATGCCTCTGACACAAAGGCAGGGTTAAGAAAAAAAAAAAAGAAAAAAAGGTGGAGGAGGGGGAGGGGGGGTGGATTACAGAGGAGTGGGACGGCTGCTCCGTAGGAGTTTAAAGAGGTGCCGTGTGAGAACAGTTGTAGGGGATGGGTGGAAAAGCTCTTTAGAAGAGAAGTTGAGGTGCTCCAGCCAATCACTCCGCTGTTCTGGGACCTGCTCAAAATAAGTTGAAAACTAGTCCATCTCGAGTTAGAGCCGAACCTAGACCAGCTGTTGAGGCGCGGGGCCGTGAATGAAAACCAACCTCCTGAGGACTAACTGGTCCCACAGTCTTTCGCTCCCTTCCTCCTATGACACATCTCACTCAGTTTAATGATAATTCCATACATAGTCTGAACAGTAGAGCTACTGTGAGTTAGATTAGGGCCTGGACCAATACTATAAAACTTGCCAATGTTTCAGTGTTTCAAAACATGGTGTTTACACACGTGATAAGGCTATTTATTTTAGTCAGACCATATCAACAGTAAACTTCCTCCAGTCAGACCACCTTAAAGCAGGGTAAAAAGTTAAGGTGGAGGATAGGCCTACATATAAGCGTCGAACCATATTCCCAATGTTCCAAATATGAATGAATTCTGACATTTTTGGAGCACGCGGTCTGATGACTCTTTATTACGAAATCTGTTATGACACGGCGTAAGCGCACGTAAACGATTTTGGGTAAAAATACCTCAGCACCTGGGAGACAGGGTCAGCGGAGATGAGTCCGTCAGTAGCTCCGGACTCGGTGTCGACTCAATTGGTTTTGGCCATCTCCTCCTGTCTCCATCAACAAGCAGGTCATTACCAGACTGCAACCAGAGCAGGATCTCTCCTTTCACTGTCTAATGAGTCCCGCTATCTTACAGGCCAAGTGAAAACACGTTATCGCATTTTCAAGCTAAAGATTCATAAATTCCAGCGAGTCTTGTGCCTCATTAGTTTCCTTTTCAGGAGATTAACATGTGTAAAGACATTAGCATGTGTGTAATTAGAGGTACAAATTTAAACTGCAGGAAATGTCAAGAGTACGTTCAGACCCTGGCGTATAAGCTTTGCACAAGCCTCAACAATACGTGCTTTCAACTCTTCTAAAACACTCAGTCAGCCAAGCCCTAAAATGGTGTAGCAAAAAGCAGGAAAAACTGGCTTACACTGAGTTTTGCTCTACTTGTCAACACAATTTTTTTTTTTTTTTTTTGCATTCGTACCTTCGTGAAGCTACATTGGAGTCTACCGTGTGTCTTCACATTCCTGATTACAGTTCTCTGTATGCACTTTCTCTTTGTCAGATAATGTGGTGGAGTGGAAAACATTTCACAGAACTGAGTGAATAAAGGAAGCCTGGGAAAGTCCATGTCTGTCCTGATCTGACTCTAAGAGACCATTACTCTCATACAAGATTTCTAAATATAGAATACTGTAAATGAAATGCCCCCCTTTGCATAATCAAACTACAAATATTCCTTTAATGTAAAATGAACAGATTTTATTATAATTTCACACATGCAGACTTGTACATTTTGCAATGCGCTCCGAGATAAAAACTACAATTCAAAAAGCTTCTCTTTTCATGTTTACTTTTCAACTAACAACTAAAGAAGAACAGAAAACCGGATAGCGAGAAAAATCTCAGTAAACCGGTCTTAACGCAAGATGTCTTGTTATTTATTTATAGCTGGACATTAAATCTCTTAGTGTTACAAAAGGGTAGCTCATGATTTGTGAATGAGCGACAAGCTCAGTTGTGTCCCTGCAAAGGTGTTTACTAACACTTCTTGGCTTTACTTTCAAATGGGAAGTTGAGCCTGTAAACTTACACCTGCCATGTGAGTATCATGAACCAGTGGACCAATTATAAAAACACATCCAGCAGAAATACAATGCCCTCCTACTTCTGTTATCAGAATATAAGTTCAGATACAGGTCAGTATTTCTTGTTAAGGAGCTGTAATTACAGACAGTTTACAAGCAGAAAACACATTCAAGCTCAGAGTTGAGCTGTAAAACTGGATTTGTCAATTCAGTTATGAATTGAATCACGTGAAATCTTGATGTCATGTATTGTGACAAAGTGACTTTTCTTCATTGTAAAATAACGTATCAGGGTCACTTTAAAATGTGCACCAAATGACAAAAACAGTGGGTGCTCACTTGCCTTTTGCCCATAAACACTGGATTGTGAAGCAAAGGATTACTCACACCACAGTCTAAAGTTCAAGACCTTAGAGCAGAGTGCCGTCTATAGCTGTGGTCTCTATTTATTCTGTGTAGTTGTGATTTATGACGTTAGGTTGTCTGGGGGCCTGAGTAGCTCATGATCGATGACTGTTGCAGTCATTCACCAAACTCTGAATCATTATTAGAGTGTAAATGTATTTCATTTCAGCTATGATTTGATATCTTGGCTAGAGAATAGCAGGTTTTAGGTTTTAAACATTCCAGAATTCTATCTTTATGTGAACTCAGAGACCGAGTCTGTTCTGAGGGGACCACCCATGTGGTTGAGAGCACACAAACACACACATACACATACGCACACACACACACACACACACACACACAAAAACACACTCGCACACAAACACAAACACACACAAACACACACACACACACACGCTCACGGAAAAAGAAACAAACACTGTTACTTGCCATGCCACAGTCAGTTATGCTGCAATATGAGAAATAACGCGGCAGTTTAAGTCCAAACATCCAACATTGTGAAAGCCATCTCTAAACAGAGCAGAGAGAGGAACTCAAAGACAGGCAGACGCGGAGACGGGCGTCTCAAATCACAAACGGTGAAACTAATCGGACACAGTTGCAAAAACCAGACGCAAATGTCACACGCTTAAGGCCAGGCTTTCATGGATGGAAAGGGTGGAATCAGGATAACAAATAAACAGAGACGTTCTGCTGATGCCCATCTGATGGCCAAGAGCAGAGATTTAAACCTCACACACACACACACACACAGACACACACACACACACACACCACTGAGCTTTACCTCAACAGTCCCTTTCAGCTCACACTTTAAGCAGCATCTCAAAAAATAAATGCCGGCGAAAAAAAGAGCGCTTTCCCTTTGATGTTTCAGAACCGAGAAATGACTCAAATCTGTTCTCATAAAGAAATGTGACTATAGTATTCATAGAACCACCACAGGAGTGTGTGGTATCAGATTTACACACACAGAGAGACCTACTGGAGAACTGTCCAGAGTTACACGACGGTGAGAGATTCTGCTAGTTTGTTGCCAAGGAATATAGTCTAAATTTAGACAGTACTCACTCTAGGGTGACAATCAAATCTATGTACATCACCTCAAAGTCCTAATGCTGTCATTTAGGTAACTTTGTTCAATGCTTATACTGGCAAAATGATACAACATCAGACCAGGTAAAAACATAGTTCACACCTTAAGATGAATACTGTGAACACGCTGTAGCTTGTAATTCATCTTTCAGCTGTTTCTCAACTAAACTGACAGACTACAGATGTTTCATTATGAAAATAGGGAATCGTTATTAGTTTCTCACCAGCTCCATCCTGGAAGATCGAACGTCCGCAGTATGGAGTAAAAAAGCGTTGTTTCATCCACGCTCTGCCAAAAACGCTTTGTCAATGAATCACAGTGGCCGACTCTGTTTTGTTTTAATGAGGAGGATTTCTAAAACAGGTTTCTCTGGAACAACAGCACCTTACGAATTCCAGATCGGCCCATCAGAAGACAAGCCACAGGTGGCGTGACAATGACTTGCTACTATGTAGAAAACATTAAAAAAAAAAAGTGACAAGTGTTTTTCCACATTAAAGGATAAATACCTGTCAACCTCAGTTGGAAAGGTATGTTCACTTCGTTCAAAGAGAAACCCAACCATCGCCCAAAACCTGCGACGAAAAGCGACCCATTGCCCAAATGTTTTCTCACATAGCAGAGAAGCGAAACAAGATACCTGTTCCTATAAAGACATTTGTCATGCCTTGAACAACACTGCATGTTTGACATGGTTTTGATACCTGGTTTACATATCTGGACAGTTTAATCAAAGAACTCATACTATAGGATGATTAAGTGGTCGGAAACAAAATGTTGTTTGTTGGTGACAGAGCTGCATATAATTCCTCCGTACCCATAAAGGGCTTAGGGAAAATTCCTTCCAGAGCGAAGTCCATGAACGACTGATTTGTAATCAATAAAGCCTGACCTAACTTCAAAAAAATAATAAATAAATAAAGAAACCCCAGAACAGGACTGGACAAAGTACTGTAACCAGCAACATTTGCGCAAGACACATACTGTTAACTCAGAGCCATTGAAAACGACTCTCGCTTAATCTTTAAACAAATTAGCCCTTTAAAGACATGCACTGTGGGAAAAGCAACCAGTTATTTGCTCTGTGTATAGACCCAAAGTTACGTAACTCAGAGCTGACAGTCCGTTACGGGCTCTGATGAATAAGCTGAGGAACAGGTGTCGAGTCACAGAATGGGGTTAAACCTGAAACGCCTTCAACCCGCTGATAAGCTTATGTTTCCTATCTACCACACCATCTGCAAACATACAAACGCACCATGGCAGCGAAGTGGGAAAGACGTCCTCTGCTATCACGGAGGGGGCGCATCGTAACCCTCTCACTTTAAAAAAAAACACAAAACAACAACAACAATAACAACAACAGTTATCCTGACAAACAGTGTTCAAGTTACTCTAAGCGATTACTGTAATGCCGCTTGAAAGTTAATTTCATTTGACGCAGCTGTGACTTGTACCTGCCAACACTGTGAATCTAAGCAGCGGTTTTCATACGTTTATTTTTTTTTTAAGACACACTCTGCAAAACAGAAGTCGGCGAGGTATTTTGTTACAGTGTTGGCTTGTCTCTGTCTCTGGACTGTCACATACAACAGTTATGAACAGGGAAGTTATTGCTTATTGCTTATTGCTTGAGAGAAGCAAACACTATCTCATCCGGTCCTAATCTGTATTACAAATTAATCTGCAGATCTCCATTCAACTCTTATTTATCATGATAGTCTGTTTTACCTTCTCCTGCATGTCAGATTGAACAAGCCAGCAGTTACTGTAGAGAAAATCTGCACTGGGGTGACACACTTGTCAGGTAGCTACAAAAAGTGTGTTGTGTCAAGCATGTGGAACAGACAAGTTTCCATAGACCCCCGAGAGACATAGAGCGCAAAAAAAAAAAAAAAGCAAACAGACACAGACATGGATAAAACTAAATAAAGAAATAAAAGACAGGATGCAGACAGACATTTGATACCTCGGCAGCAGAACTAAATATTCATAGGGCTTAAAGAACAAAGAGGAGAAAATCAATGGCAGAGGTGAAGGGAGTGAGATGGAGAGGGTGAAGACGAACCAGAACCATATGAAAACGCCACATTGGATGTATCTCCTTGTTTTCAGTGAGGCAATCAAAACACATTACGTGACAAACACATAAGATTTGGATACATTCAGGTTTGTACTGTGCACAGAATGAGACATGTGTAGAGATACACACAAACCAAACATGTACATACACACACACACACACACACAGACACACACAAAAAACCAAACAAACACACACACACACACTTAAAATAGAAGGCTGTAACTAGGCAATGCTCCCATTCCTACTGATGAAGCCCTGTGGGATCCCTGTATGGTCCACTGAGTTGACTCAAAATCCAAACAAAGGAAAACGGAGGCAAAATCACACAGCTTTTAAGTCACATCGGTGTGACTGATGAGCTCTGACGCTCTGATATCCTCACGTGAATGTACAACAGAGTGCAAAGCATTAACCGCACCACTGTTCCGGAACACCGTTACCATGGAGATATGTGAAACGGAGGTGGCTGGACGGGACTGAGTCCAACAGGGAATACACAACTGTGCTCCCTGTAAATATAAGTTCTGGTTTCATGAACTAAACCGCTTCTCTGTTATGGCACGTTATTTCTGAGCAAAAAGGCCACAAAGTCATTTGTTCAGCTGAACTCTTCCTCTAGAACAATTTGCTTACATAAAAAAAAAAAAAAAATAGCTGACTGTCACTCTCACTTTGACTTGTAAATGACCTAGACCTCAGCATACCCTTGAAATGAATGCATGCTCAGTTGGACATGCTACGAATCAAGGCCCACTTGCACAAATAACTGTTCCATAGAGACAAACATATAACTGAAAATCAATTTTCATGTGGGGAGTGGGGCATGATAATGGCTTTGAAACAAATTGGCAAACAGGGAACATCAATAAAGAGTATCCGACTTTCACGTGAGCTACATCAACAATGAATGACCATACCGTTTTAACTGAGCAGAAAAGTGGTTGATAATTTCTCATTTTTAAGGGTTTATCTTAAAACAGATCCCAGTTGCAGCAGGGGGTCAAGTGAAAGAAGCCAAAGAAAAGGCATATGCAGTACAGAGATGAAGTCCGACAGACATCCAGAGGACTTAATCAATAATCAGCTACGAGTCCTTAACAAAACGGCTTACCTTCAGCTTTCAGTGCCATTCAATCTGTCTCAACTACAGCATCTGTACTGTAAACTGAGAGCGGCAGATTCATGGTCCCTCTTGGCCTTGGAAGGAGACAAAAAAAAAGCAAAGTGTTGTGATTTAGATGAGTAGGATGAGTGAAGAAAATAATGATATACAGAGGGATAGAGAGTAATCTATCTGTAACCAATATGTATAATAAAAGAAAAAAGATGAATATATATGGTGGATCTTTCACTATCAGTGTTTACATGTATCTAAGCTCATTCAAAGTTTGTGTTTGTCCCACCCATTTATCATTTAGGACAAATCAAGGTCACTTTGACTTCTCATGTCTACTCAACAACCTAACAGACATAGACGAAAGTTTACCACGCGGTTAAGAAATGGCTCTTGTGATGTCTGTTACTCGCACCATGAACGCTGATTTAAGATTTAAACACGTCGGCCCCTAACACGTAAACTTTGTTTGGTAAAACTTTATTTGTGAGCCGGAAACAATTCTATCACCGCATTATTGATGTGGCAGTACGACATAACTAAACAGAATGGATTGATAGCCTCCGAGTGTATGGGGATGTTCGATGTGTTGGCAGGTAACCATATGGAGTGACGTCCATTCCAAAAAGACGAAGTTGTGTCGAGTTATCAGAACAGTGGTCTGTGATTAATATATCTTACTGAAACTCATAAAACAACTTGTTTCGTGCCATTACTGCTGATGCATCATGTGAAGACAAGAAAAATCTCAGCTATGAGCTTGTGATGTATGAACTAAATGGATAAATAATGACGCTTTTTAAACCTATCATGATTTCGAAGACGTATGATTTATCATCTGTCCACAGAAGACCTGTGGTGTGTAGTTGTGTAAACAATTTATTATACGCACGTACACAATAGTAACAAAACGGCTAACTTACTAGTGCTACACAACTAACGTTAACACTGATTTGCCTCCGCCAACAACAGTTAATCTTACCGGTCTCGTTATCCGTCAGTATCAACGGCCGTGTTACAGAACAGTCCTTACGGCAAATATGACGAATGTTGTCCAGGTGAGTCCTTTACGTGATGGTGTCGAACCCCTCTTAACCCAGCCTGTTGACAGCACACTATTGCACTAGTTCCTGGAAGACAGAACACGGATTGCTACTGTCCAGGCCATACTAATCGAACTCCGGATCAACGACCTTCCAAGTGATCTGTGCTCAATTACATGTACTTAAAACCTGGTGCTCACAACTGCCTAACCACAGACCTATGGATAAACTGAATCGCTCTTCTTGTGCAATTAGTCTCAGGAGCCGGTTGAAAGTGCAATGGTTCCCCCATCAGCCCAATCGAAAAAAAAAATATTTTGGGGACACGAATATTCGATGTGGTTGTGTCTGAAGGATTAATCGTCTTTGCGTTGTGTGATATGGACCCATATAAATTCCATTTCTGTTCCGTAACTTACTATATCGTCCTTTTTATGCTGATGTAAAAACAAGGAAAAGAGAAAAGGTAAATAGGAGGTAATAAATTGCGTCAATGTTTTAATGCACTTCATTATTTACATTATTTTTGCATTAATACAGTATAATTTGCAAATAAGTAAATAAGGGGAGAACTGCGGGATATCATTCAGTGCAACGTTTAACAAATACCTTTCATTGTGTTTATTCTGGTTATTACTTATGCTTGTTTGGAGACTAGACCCATCGCTACGATTTAAACTGATTTCGCGAGGATATCAATAAGTATATGACAGTAACGTTCAATCAAGGCACCATTACATCTTTAATTTAGTGTGCGTACAAAAGAAGGTAACTGTAGATCATACATGGAATCATATCCCACATTCATATGCCTTAGCTTTCCGAGTTCCATGCGGACGATCTGAACACACACACACACACACACACACACACACACACACGAGGAAAGTTGAATGCGAAAACACCGCCATCTAGCGAATAAAATTGTTGTGCACGCTTTAAAGGACAGCCTCGCTGTTCGTGCCTTTTACTGTACTAATATATCTATATTTACAACAGCCTAGCTCTGCTAAGTGAAAGAAAAGAGCGACGACATTTAAACTGTACTATTTCCATTCTTTTCAACCGTCAGTTTAGTGAACGGGGGGGGGGGGGGGGGGGGGGGTGATAATAGCTGTTGAGATTTTCAAAGGAAGTTGTTCGTACCTGGGTGTGGGAGGTTCAGCAGCGCTGCGCACTTATCGATGCATAAGCAGACTGCAAAAGCAAATGCACTCTTCTGTGGTCTGACCTCAACGTACAGACCCACCCCGATGAATGTGAAATTTTGCATCATTAAAATATGTGTCAAGTGTAAGTGCCCTGGATTTTAGTCATGAGAATTTCCTTTCTAAATGTCAACCCCGAACATATTACAGGTATGCGAACAAAACTAAATGGCTTTTTTTTGGTAACAGATGAGGACGTTATTGAGTTATTGTCTCTTTTTAATTTTATAGGTTTTAATCCTGACCACGAAAAAAAAATATGACTGTTAAAAGTTACCACTCAAAAATTTGACTGTTAAGTTTTACTGTGGCATATTATTACAATTCTGGCAACAAAATACACAGGACTCTCTTAAAATGTTTAGGCAACACATCAGAGAGGGTCTGGCGTGTGCGATATAAGGGTAACCTTTATGTAATGTCTTTGGCTGTGCTGGGGTTGAAGCACTGACCTGCTGATGTTATTGATGTGGTTGGCACATTGGTGTCAGAGTGTTCACCCCGAAATATGAGGGCACTATCACACTTTTTAAACTGAAAGTTGCATAACACCCCAAAAAGAAGCACATTTGTGAGATTTTTGCTTTCCTTGTCTCAGATGTCAGGAAACATATAAATACTATCTGTTGCATATGAGTAACAGGGGAGATTAAAATTTAGAACGAAACGTTAATAAAAGAGAAATGTCTATTTTTTTTTTCATCACCGTACATTCAATAATGTGTTTTTTTATTTATGAAATAACACTTTACACCCACATCTCACTAACTGCTTGTGCTTTGACAACATTTGTTAGATAACTACACACAAACATACTGCATTCACTCCAGCTCCAAGTTATTCTCAGTTATTTTGTTTCCATAAGTAAGTGCATTGCACTGTGGAGTCACTGAGTATGCCTGTAGGCAGTACAGTTCCCTCTCACCTATCAGATGCAATAAGCATGAATTACACTACAAAGTGCATGGTCTTCAGTCAGCTTCTGTCACACAACAATTTAACAGAAAAGGCCAGATCCACTGTGTAGGCCAACAGAGTAATGCACGCTATGACAGTCTCTGTAATTATGAATACATGAGACTGTGGCTGACTGCTTAACCCAAGCATTCTCGTGAAGCAGATCACCGTGGAAACCATGTAGAGCAGCACACCCAGAAGGCTGAACCCTGCCAACAGACGGTCAAAGGGCAGGGGGCAACGGCTGGCGCAGTCCCCTAGCATGACCAGAATTGTGCCCAAGGACACCAAAAGACAGATGGAATACACAAAAGTGGAAACCCCAAATTCCCAGCCTTTGGTTTCCTCCTGCCCCTCTAGCAGCAGTGCAACAAAGCCTCCAAAGACCTGCAGCACCTTCAGCAGTCCTGGGACGCTGGCCATGTAGCCCCGTTGGTCTTCGTGCTGGGTGCGGATCAGGAGAACCTCCGCAGCATAGGCCAGGAAGGTAAGGCAGGAACCCACAGCAGCCACCACCTCCCTCGAATTATCAACTCCATCTTCCTTAGGTATCAGCCAAGGGAAGGCCAGAGAAGCAGCCAAAGACATCAGCGCCGCCATGGCCGCCACGGTAACCGTCAGGTTCTTCCACGAAAATGGCAGCAGGTTATGGAACTGAATGTACGTGATGGCGAGGATAAGGAAGGTCAAGATGAAGAAGAAGCACCAGGAGAACATGCAGAACTTCTGAAAAGTGGCAAGGTCGAGATGCTGCTCTTGTCTTTGGTTGGCGTACGCAACCAGGCTGAAGGTGAGACAGCTGGAGACAAGGGCCCAGATCCGTACCAGTGAGAGTGGGGTGGTAAGAGTGCTGATCTCCCCTAAGGGAACAGGCATGGTGCTCGCTGTATAATGTAGTCCAAAGTGCTTCGCTGTTTAATATCCTTCGCTCCAGCGTCTACTGTCTCTTTATAGGACCCATTCACGCTTCCAACTCCATGTCCATGTTAAATGATGGAGAAAATCCACACACTGATCAAAAAAAAAAAAAAAAAAAAGCCCAGAGAATGCGAAAGATGATCTGAGGGTACATCCACAGTGTAGCTTGAAAAGAGCTCCAGAAGTAAAAAAAAAAAAAAAAGGAGAAGAAGAAAAAAAAAAAGACCAAATGCTTCCCCAACCCGTTAGGGTGTCAGTGATGCATCTGAGGTGTGCATTAAACAGTCAGCAAAACACACTCGCACACAGGATGTCTGCACCTTACAGTTCCCTCCTTCTTCCTGCTTAGTTTCGAAGACGCATTTGCAGTGCCATGGTAGGTTTTTGCTGGTGACCACAAGAAAAGTTACTGAAATGTGTTTTTTTTTCCCTTTACTTCTCACGTTGTGTTCCATATTTTTAGCCCCAAACATGAAAACAAACCCACTTCTTCCTGTCAAACCTTCAGTGTTGGGTTCAGAATGAGAGTATGCTCATTTCTGATTTGTAATTCTTGTTTTCTTCAAAAAACTATTTAAGATATCTTTAAGATATGTCATATAGCACTCAAGAACAGCCAGGAAAAAGGGTATGGAGGACAGGAAATACAGTTCAAATACAAACATCGCAACTATGGTTCTGATACGTGAAACACCTTATCAGTTCAATTGCATGACACAGGGAGAAGGTAAAACATATATTTGTGTCTTGTGCCTTAACTTGTGCGCGCGTGTGTGTGTGTGTGTGTTTAGTTCAGCATCTGCCTGTGTGTAGGCTGAATACAAAAAAAACCTCTCAGATGTTCCTACGTTGTTGCCTCAATGCACTGACTACTCTTACCTGTTATATTTAGACACCAGATACATCAATCCCCTGATGTCAGGCAACACTTCAAAACAACACGACTGACATCTACCCTATGAAGACTGACAGCACAGTAAACAAACAAGTAGCTTTCCTTACAGTACAAGGAAATATATATATATGTAGTCTGTGTTTATGGTTGTCAGACATGCCTCTTGATTGACGGAAATAAATGATTCACTTTTCATTTTTTGCACTTTAGATTGATGGGATTTGGCCATTTAAGACCTACGTCAACTGTTTAAATAAAATATATATGTTCCTCTCACTTAGTCCTAATAACTTCATGCCAAGGAGCATATATGGATCATATAACACATGAGGGTTTTTGCAAAGATCAATTACACACTGGTTTTGTCAACAGTGACAACACTGAACCAGCGCCACCCCGTGGTCAACATACAAACAGGCCCTAGAGGAACATTTTCTGCACTGTCTTTGAGACAGATGCAAGACAACTAACTGCTAAAGTTCGAATTTTCAAAGTCAGTTCATTCTGTCTAAAGCTCTTTATGCGCCTCCAGCGTTCTTTCAGTGATATTGGGTGTGCTGCCTGGAACAGCACTTACTCCGTTAAATCAAATGATTAATGCCGCTGTTGTGCTTCTGTTGTTCATTTTTTTACTGTGATTCCTACCCATTTATATGTGAAGTAATGGTAAGTACTGGTAAGCACCTGAATTTTGACTGTCTGTGATGTAATACGAAGGATTATGTATAACACTAGCAAAATACTGAAATATGTCTGGTACGGATCGGTTAGGTGTGAGAAATTTAATTTACTTCAGATGTTCTTTAAAGGGGTATTATTTTGCTAAGTATTATGATTTTTAATGTCCTTGACGTCGCTGCTCGGTGATAATCGATAAATATTTGCGACTGCAGGGATAATACCAAGGACACAGACAGATCGTGAGTTGCAAAACGAGAGGACAGGACAAAAAAAGTATTCCAAGAAGCAAGCTTTAATTTGGAAAGAAGTATTACAAAGAGGGTGAGAGAAAGGAAGAAAGTTAATAATTGATGTTGCTCTGTCCCAGTGCTTGTTCCAGTCGCTCCTAGTATCTCACAAAGACATTTAGCAGTGATTGAGATCAAAGCCGCAGCGGCTCCCGCTGCTAAGCTGAAAGGCGAGACTGCCGATTGCCTTTCCCCGCGCTAATAATATCGTCTTTATGTAGTTAATAAACTGCATACTTCTGTCAAACTATATAATTACGGGCGACCTCAGGAGCTAATAATTTAAAAGCAGAGAATCGCCTCTGTTCTTGGCTTTGAACTAAACATTCTGTCGTTTGGGATAGAGGATTGACAGTAGGGGCGTGCGTGGACGTGACATCAAAGCGTTGACACGGTGGCAGCGGACAGCATGCAGTTTGCACACATAGCGTTTCCTTTGGTACGGCTGAAACCGAAGAATGACCACCAATGCCATCTAGGCTGCGAAATGGACAGCTGTCGTCCTCTTGCACTGCAGGTGGCTGCTTAAATACAAAGAATTGGTGGAAACAGAGGGAATAAATTTAGAACAGTCGAAAGCTGACTGAGGCGCAAGAAACCACCATTACCTTTGATGTGGATTTAATTGACATTTTCTCCACATTTAGTGTTAGTATATGGTTTTTGCCCAGAGGAAACTCACTGCCCTTTCCGAATTAAAAGCGGTATCAGCGGTTACCACTTTTAATGCCTTTAAACATGCATTTTTAATTTTTTTTTTGCATATTTTGGTAATTCAGTACTTCATGGTGGATGTTGAAACACATGATTAAAAGCATTTCTTTGTGTAATTTACATTTACATGTACACTTTACAAGTATGCAGTATGAAGTTTTGTGGTCATGTATCTACAGACTGCCGCTGGGTCACACTGTGTATCTACAAGTCCCAGAGACTAGCGTGGGCCCATTTTCAAAGAGGGACCTGCTTGCCAACTCCATTATACCAACCACCCCTCTAAACAGGTCAGATAGTTTTTCAGGGTGACAGTTCCCCGCTGCCCAGACTCATTCATTTCTTATTCCTTTTGCTGTTGCTTTCTCTTGGAGGAGAACCACTTGGTGATGGGGGAGGGGATTCGCACCATGGTAGGTTTTCTCTTTTTATGCGAAACAGATGAGAAGAGAAAGGGGAATAAGAGAAGAGGAGAGAGAGAGAGAGAAAGAGAGAGAGAGAGAGAGAGAGAGAGAGAGAGAGAGAGAGGCTGGCTTGCCTGCTTGCCAGCGCTATGAGAGCCAGGATCCACTCTAAGAATCAGCAGGTCTTAAAGCTAACGGATTTGTTTAGAGAGGCCCTCTCCAGCCAAGCCAGGATTATGACACCCAAGTTCCCACGAAGCGCAGTCATTTTGAAAGGGGGGATTGTGAGTTACAACCCCAACCCCTTCCATTCGCCGTCTTAACTATAGAGATAGGAGGACTCTTGTTTGGATCCTTTTCTCTCACCCCCAGAGTTCAATCAGTGGAGAATTAGCTGTTCGCTGCGTGGTACCATCGTCTCTAGAAGAAGAGGAGTGCAGGGCCTCCTTCTGTGCCAAGCTCTCAGTGTTGTAATAAGCCCTGTGAGGAGAAATAAGGAGTGCGGGGGGGGGGGGGGGGGGGGGGGTTGCTGCTTCACTGTTTTCAAATGCTCCCTGATCCCTCTTGAAAGGTATGAATGCCACTGAGTATAGAAGTCTTTCATAAGCATCCAACACTCTTCTCTGAATGTCCATACTTACAGTGTTGTTTGAAAGAAGGGTTCGATGGGGATAGGTTCCAACAAGGAAAGAGTAAGTGACCAACTGTTACAAAGCCCAGGCTGCATCTTATTTGGAAGCGGATGATGACACAGTTAAGACTGTGATAGGCTTGTTAGAACGACGCATCGGCGGTGTGATTAGCCGTGAAACTTTTATTTAAAAAACTGTAAGCTGGCGGTGTCTGTTTGTCGCCCTCCTCGTCTGGTTTCTCGTGACGCTTTTGATTTGGGTTTCAGATCTATTGATGCATCTGTTATTCTAAGGGACAGAAATGGGGCCACAGATCAGACTCTTTCTCACTTTGTTCTTGTCTACAGAGGATCCCCTGGTGAGATCACCGTGGGAACAGCTGCCATGGCGATGCCCCAGCTGCTGTCCCTCTACCCAGCAATCTGTATGATGGTCAGGCTCTGATCCTCTCACCTCTCAGCATGAGCTGCAGTCCCGGTGATAAAGGTTTGGTTGCAGCTGCAGCGGTGGTAAAGGTTTGGTTGTAGTCACAGTGGGAAAGCCTGCCCAAGCCTGCACAAATAGCACATCATGTTGAATTTTTATCCCAGATTTAAAGAGAAAATGTATATTAAAAAGTAGGAAAAGCTATGAGAGTAAAAAGCAAGCAAACAAACAAACAAATAAACAACAACAACAACAACAACAACAACAAAAACAAACCTGTTTTGTAGCTAGTCTTACAGTTGCAGTTCCTACACCAGTAGAGGGCTGGGATAAGTGCCAGAGAAGAAGAAGAAGAGAGAGAGAGAGAGAGAGACAGACAGACAGACAGACAGACAGACAGACATGATCAGGGGTATGAGAGTTTCCCAGATCCCCACTTCCCACTGCTATGCTCGTGTATGGAGGAGAGAGAACTTTGTAGCAGCTGACTCCATTAGGAGACAGATGTCTATGTGGTGTAGATGAATTCTGTCTATGTGGTGTATCATTCTGTCATTCTATCACGTATTCTATCATTTATCGATACTATCATTGATAGGTATTCTATCTTTTTTTTTTTTTTTTTTTGCTTTCCCTAGCAGATTTCGTTGCTATGTTACAAAGCTAATTCCTACCCATAACCCTCAGCACATAACCCTCAGCGCAACGTATGCGCTCATGGCACATTGTCAAAACACTGTGTGGACGTTTCAACATGCCTGCATAGACAGAAGACAGTGAATGATCACTGAACAAGTCGTATTATTGAAGCTGACCTTAATTTCAAAGAGTGAGGTGTATACAAAGCTCAAGTGCATGAAGGCTAATCTCGGATGAGTTTCACTCTCTCTCATTTCCTTCTCTCTCTCTCTCTCTCTCTCTCTCTCTCTCTCTCTCTCTCCCTTCTCTGTTCCATGGCCTCTCCATACAGCTCCCTCACTTTAATCCAGCAGTGGAATTTTGTTCGACAAGTGATCAAAGAGTAAACGTGGGATGCCAGGTGCAGCTTCAGCTTTAGCGCTGACAACAATGCATTCTATTTTTTTTTTCAACAAAGAAAGAAAGAAAGAAAAAAAAAAACAAAAACAAAATAAAACCAAAAAAAAAAAGGCTCAGAGCTACTGTTTGCGTGTGTATTTTTTTTTTTCGGAGGAAAAAGATGGTCTCTCTCTCTCTCTCTCTCTCATTTTTGAAGTTTTTTTTTTTCTTGCATAGTCAGGTGAGTGGCTTTGTCCCGGTATTGTTTGTTTGCACACACAAAAGAGTCACAGAATTTCCTGTCAACAAATGAAATCTGGCTTCAGACAATACTGAGGGTGAGAGAGAAATAGAGACAGGACATGCGCTGCAGGGGTTAACGTTTATTGAAATGGAAGAATACAGTATATACAAAATGACATCCGCGCACAGCAACGTCATCTACATAACTGCAGCTCCAGTTTTAGAGCGTGCATCTGCACCAGCAGAACTGACAACACCACTAATGCTGATGGAAACACCGCAGGACCTCAAACTTATGTCAAAGTCATGTCTTGTCATGTCATGTCAAATTTCAGGATACCTCAATTGGTGGTATAGGTTGTTGAAGGATGAAGGAGTGGGAAATGGGGGGGGGGGGGGGGGGGCTAACCATTTTGTGAGACTATGCCAAATACCCCCCCGTATTCCCTTTTTCTGGGGCATTCTTCTCATCAGCTTCCTTTCCATTTTCTTTCTTGCATTTGTATGGAGGAGTTCTCTTAAGTGTGTCAGTCCTCAAGAATTCTGAAGACAAAACTTCAAGTTGAGTGCTTTGGATACAGTCTTCATCATTTGAGGACTTTGGTGCCCTCTGGTGCTTTGAGGAAGAACTCAAAAGTTAAGTGCCCTCACATTTACACTGAGATAAAGCAGAGTCGCTTCAGCAGAAGCTTTGATGTTACTTCTCTGCTATCCCATGCCAAATATCTCAAATACAGTTATCAAGGGATACACTGCTTCAAATGTGATAATTCTACTACTTTAATAAAGTGTATGAAAAATAGTTCAGCCATTGTAACTCCATGCTTTAGAAAAAAAAGAAAAACCTCTTTCTTAGTAATATACTATTCTCTCAAATCTGTTAAAGAAAAGACAGAATCAATATTAGAGTCCTACAAGCGAAAAAAACGCGTCTAGAAATGATCGGACTGACGTGTTGTTGTATTGACTTCATTGCACTGCGGGTCAAGCCGGCTGCGGCTGTTCTTGAGCGGTTCAAAGCGTTGGGTGTTGGAGGGTGAGAGCTGACAGGTGGGTACTAGGGTCCTACAGCGTGTGAACCGGGCCAGAGCTCCAGCTGTCATCCTTCCACCTGCTTCCATTTCATTGCCCAGATCCGTGTCCCATTCTTTACCCCCCTAATGGGGCCTCCTCTCCACTCCGTGGATGAATCCTAAACATAAACGTCTAAACCTGCATGAACATTGACCGGGATTAATCCACACCAGTTCCATCCCTTTTGTGAGAGTTCTTCCTTCACCCTTTTAAGTTGTACCTTCTCTTAAATCTGTTCGTATTTCATTCAAACCCTGGAAAACCAAAGTCAAGGCCTCTGTGGTCAAAATGACATTTGAATTTGTCACCATAAACCTAGGTGTAAAATAAACAAAACATGAAATATGTCATTATTTTTTTTTAAATAAGAAGGATAGAAAAGGACAGAAACTGTCAGAAATGTATACATAAATATTGATCACAAATAAAACCCAAAGAATACTATAGTTTGAGATACTGTATTGAATTTTTGCCAGTAAAACTGACAAACTTTCAGAGAGGGAATTAAAAGGTTAAATTTTAATATCCCTTCACCAAATTATGAAAGATGTACTGACCTAAAAAGTTACTCTTTGAAATGCTTAAGTACCTGAGAAAGTCATTATAAGGTTTAATAACAAAAGATTTCAAAATCATTTCAAGTTCCTCTTATAAATCGGTACTGTGTCATTGGACATTTTTATTTATTTTTTTTGGGGGGGGGGGGGGGGGGGGGGCTTTTTCTCGGCTGTTAAATTGGATGAGCACGTGACAGATTTCAAAAGTTGTCAAAAAGAAGAGAAAGGTGAAGAATAAAAAAGGCACACACATTATAAATCCACAGATCTCTTTGAACAGACCTCTTCAAAACTATGTTGGGTGCCTAATGCTAGGTATGTTCAAAGTGCCACTAGACCCCTGCTGTTTCGGAATAAGAGATGGAAACGCGCTCTCCGTCTCTTGTGCTCCTTTCTCACTCCTCCCTCTTTCACTTACTACCTCCTTTTATCCTGTGTACGCATGTGAGCTTATTTCTTTCCCAACGTGTCCCAGTTAATCACTCTCTCCCTGCCACCGGTATCCCATAGTAAGACGTAAAGATTCAACAAAACAAGGTGGTCTCTCTCTGATTCCCTGGTAATTCCAGTCTTTCCTTTAGCTTTTTTTTCTACTTCTTGCTCGTTGTTGATGTTGTTGTTGTTGTTGTTGTTCTTCTGTTCTTCTTCTTGTTCTTTATTTTGTCCTCTTCTTCTTCTTCGTCTTCTTCTTCTTCCATCTATATTCCCCCTTCTTCTTCATCCTCCTTTTTTTGTACAATTCTTTTCAATACTTCCATGTAAAATCTACTTTTTAATTCCCCTTTTAATCTCGGTTGACTTTTTTTTTTTTCCGCTAGCATCCACCCCCCCCCCCCCCACCACCCCACCCTTTAAGTTTTTCTAGCCTTCCTCATCCTCTCTCTCATTTTATGCTTCTTCATCTGATTCTCATTGCTCCTCTTCCTATTTCCTGTGCCTCCTCAAGCGCTAGCGAGGGATTGCTGGAAAAAAAAAAAAACAAAAAACGAATGTCACCAGGGAACGATAGCACTGATGACGAGCATTCTTCCCAAATCCTCAGCGGAGTCCCCCCATGCCTCTCTGCTTTTGCCCTGTGGAAATGTGCCGCCATCAAAGAGGGGCAATCTTTCTAGCCCCCCCCCCCCCCCCCCCCTTTCCACTTCCACAGCGAAGCTTCTTTTGCTTCCACCCGTTCCAAATGTTTAACTTCTGATATGGGCTCATTAAAGGAGACCTTCAAAGGCTCCCATTGATTTTGAGGCGAAAATGTGTGTGAATTTTTAATCACACTTTTGGGTGCTGCGCTCAGCTCTTCGCCGCCTTAACGCTCTATCGCTCATTTCTTCTCCTCTAACTCTTAAATGGAAGTTCTCACTCTTTTTTTTTTTTTTCTTTTTTCTTTTTGGCTGAAACTCGACTTCGTAGGATAAAAGGAGTGGACATGAAAGAGAAGATTAGTCTACCAGAGGTATTCATAAATTGAGCAATATACGAACGTATATGCAGAGAGCTTGTTTGAGAAACATTCGGAAATCAGTTTAAAGCCCGTCAGCGCATCAATGTAATATGTAAACACTGATAAGCGCTCTTCGACAAAACTTTTTTTTTTTTTTTCTTAATCATCTTAGCAAGTGTTATTACTGCGCTATACCTTTAAGTATGAACGCGTCCTTCTTCAGTTTAACTAAATCCAAGCTCACTGTTTTCTACGTTAATGTGATAAAAGCAAAGAGTAATGGAGAGAACAGACCCACAAGCCTGAGGAAAAACACTTTAACACTACGCTGGAAGCAAATAAAACGTGTTACATCTTACACACCTATATATATATATATATATATATATATATATATATATATATATATATATATTACTCATACACAAACACTATGCATATAAAGCCTTAGCAAGGCAACACAGGGAGACTTTGTCACTCAAGGAATAACAGGGTGGGGAAAAAAAAAACCCTTCAGATCTTTCAGCAAGAAGAACACCTTTGAATCTAAATTTCCTTGCAGGAAAAAAAAAAGTGCTTTGAAATCTAATGCATAAACATTATCTTCATTTTTTTTCCCCCTCCACCTTCACCTAAAGCACAAGCTTCTGAGAGACTTTGGAGAACTTCCTTTTTTTTTTTTTTTTTTCCAGAGTGTTCACTAACTTAAATAGAAAGTGGATGGGGATTTGGATATTGTTGTGTGTCATCAAAGACAGAGATCTGTAGTTACCCTCCCCTGTCTGTACGCCTCGTGTCTGTCAACTCATTGCTCATTGTCTTAAGGCACGTCTCACCGAGACATGAGAGACTGGATCAGTTCTTATCAAAATGTAGCTTCCTATATATGTGTGTGTGTGTGTGTGTGTATGTATGTGTGTGTGTCTGGTGTGTGTGTGTGTGTCTGGTGTGTGTGTGTGTCTGTCTGCCAGTGCGCGATCTACATTTTTCTTGCCAAAAAAGACCAAGAAAGGGAATCAGATTTTTTCACTTTGTTCCACAGAGAAGACAAACTCTGTTTTTCTCTCTTTTATGTATTTTTTTTTTTTTTGAAAAGAGAACTTGTGATGAATATAAGTTGTAGGGAAGAGTGATTTTAACTTGGTTCCAGGCAGAAATTTTGGCAAAATATTTCAATAGAGGGACTATTCGAAGATCATAGGTTGAATGTCCATTAAATGCTCTTTTTCAGTGGGTATTTGTGTTGGGATGACAAACACTTTAGGGACATTCACCATATAAATAACCCTGGTTCATTAGGGGCCTTCATTGCCTTTTGTTTCCACTGGGCTACAAGCAGCACAGACGGACCAAGTAAGAAATATGGATCTGAATATGTAGACTTCACATTTGGTGAACTCACAAATTTTCTACTTTTAACATGTGGCTGATTGAAGATATTTAGAAGTTTATCGTAAAATCAATTCTTTATTCTTTATTTATTCTTATCAATTCTTTATGAAACGGAGACAGCTGACCGGCAAAAACTGATCCATTATCCTGGCTTGAATCTATTGTAACGACCTCGTCCCCTCCCACTCCAGCTTCAGCCATTCAGCACTCAGCACTCACCGGTCTACTAATCACCGGCCTGCTCACCACTCATCTCCTTCACCTGTCCACACTTTGTTTCACTTGATTTACTCCCCTATGTATTCCCCTCAGTTTGGCACCCTCGTCACGAAGTCTACACTTGCCATGTGTGCCCCGAGCGAACTCTGTTTGACGAACTCTGAACTTTGATTGACGAACTCTGATAAGTTATCCTCTACCCGTATGTATCCAGCCTGTCTTGCTACCTGTCTGTATCCAGCCTGTCTTGCTACCTGTCTGTACCCAGCCTGTTCGGAAAACCCTGTCTGTTTCCTGTTTAAACTCTGCCTGATCCTCCATTAAAGTCCTGTTTGTGAAACCTGTTTGCCCCTGAATTCACCATATAAATCCTGTGTTCCCGCATTTGCGTTCTGCTCCGACTCTGCTTTGTGACAATCTAGAGGTAAATCAGAGGTCATGCTATTGTAACGTTTATTAAAGAAGGCACTGCTCAAAAACAAAATGAAGTAGAAAACATAAAAATAAAGTACATATAGATACATAGTACAGACACATCATTTCTCATGTTGTATCACACATGTACCTGTGTATACTATCCATGTACATTTAAGTAATAATCTATTCAACTAAAATAAGAGCCACTGTTTTTCCGCTCTCTCTTGTTTTCTTCCTCATTGTCACCGTCTTCCATACACTCCTCCTCACTATCATCTGCTGCTGTGAACAGCTGGAGTCCAGTTCTTGAATGTGTGTATGTGCACACGTGTGTGTGTGTGTGTGTGTGTGTGTGTGTGTGTTTATCCGTTGCTTATCTGACCTGTTCTCCTGGCTATAATCTTTTCATCCATCTGAGGCTGTCAAACAGTCTCATAGTGGGTGGCTGTCGCACATTCGGCGTTTGTTTTAATCCATTGACAAGCTCTATCTGTTCAACTCTGATGCCTCCATAAAAGTATTTGTGTTCACCCAATGATAACCTATATCCAATATTTGCTTGTTATTATTGCGGAAGATACCTTCTTAATAAATTGAAAATGCACTGAAAGAAACACATGTGCCATAGATTGTTTCCTGGTGGATTTAGTTTAAAATCATACTGAAATCAACATCTGAAATCATACTGACATTTCAACATTTCATAGACTTATTCTGTTCATACCCCATGGCCATTCATCCGAAGCCCCTGTCATTATTAGGTGAGACAAAACCCTGTTTCAAACCGTGGTTCCTAAACCTAGCTCACCTACATCGTGGATCAACTGCATGCGAAATCAAATGCATTGGAGAAACCGCTGTATCAATGATAAATCAATTAGCCCTTAATTCAACAGCTTGGTGTCAAGCGGGCATGGGAATAGAGAGGAATAGTTTTTTTTTGATGAGTGCTTTTCCCCTCATCATTTAATTTAAAGCATAATCATTTCTCTCCATTTCTCTCGCAGCGGGGGTTTCGTTGGCGCCTCAGTAGCTCCCCATGTTTTATAT
The DNA here is from genome assembly GCF_902362185.1 of Chanos chanos. Classification (NCBI taxonomy): domain Eukaryota; kingdom Metazoa; phylum Chordata; class Actinopteri; order Gonorynchiformes; family Chanidae; genus Chanos; species Chanos chanos. Next base: position 8,506,332 of record NC_044502.1, read on the forward strand.
GTAAAACGAATTTTCGTTCTGTTGGCCTCTATCCGGGAATTATTACACATCATCAAAAGAGACATTTACATACAATACAGCTTGCGTTTCGCTTCTGAAAAGTACACAGAGAAACAGGCATTTCTGACACACCAGAAGGGAAACAGCTTAGTATAACCTACCCATACGTATATATGGACGCCACCTAGTGGGACAATATGCATATCATTAAAAGGACAGTAGAGTGTCTCTCATCACCAGAAATATCTCATATCTTGAGAAAATATAGTTTTTGGTCAGATATTCTGGATCAGCGTCCGTGCTGTTTCTCCACATTCTGTCGTTTTGTTCCTCTTGACAATTGTGAACAGAAGCTCTGTGTAACAACCTTGTTGTTACTTCCCAGTGTTTGCATTTCAGTTTTGTATTTTCATTTAAAATAGCCTGGTCTGGATGTCTAGTTGGTGACGCTATCCCTATATCCTGGGTTCAGAGCACAGATTACACGGACTGTCTAAAAGAATCTGGTCTTCAAGGCTGTTCTAGTGGTGCTCGTGTGGTCTTGGGAGGTGAATGGGGAGGAGTCGGGAGGTGTTTGGGATGGCCGGTTGATGGCGTTTTGTTAAAGAAAGTCATTTACGAGCTGCTTCTGCACACGGTCCATATGGAAAAGGATTTGTTTACGTTCTCCAAAGCACTTAACCTTTAGAGGGACCGCGTGGATGCTGAGACTAGGGGAAGTAGCCTGAAAGGGGGAGTGGCCTGGCTGAAGATGTCAGACTCGTTCTATCTCACTTCATCTAAAAAAAACCAAAAAAAAACTCTCTCTCCTCATCGTCTGTCCATTAACAAGATCTTGCATGTCCATCAAATGGTGACAGCCATTTGAAAATGAGGTGCGTGTAGAAAAAGTCCATCGCGGTCCCTCTATCCAGTCTTTTGATCTACGTGGAGACGGACAGATGGAAAGTGTAGCACCTCCGCAACGTGTGAAGGTAAAAATCTACTTTTCAAATGATGTGATGAGAGCTAAAATGTGATAGTTCTTCTGGCAGGAACAAAAGGGGAACTTTTGTAGCCTATGATCAGGCTGTTCCTCCAGACACACAATTTTATCTTCCCGTAACAGAGAACTCAAAATTCTGACCGGTCGCTTTGATGCTGTTTATAGGGACATTGCCAAGATAGAGCAATTAAAAAAAAAAAAGTTATTTATATTATAGGTTGTTATTGATACATATACATTGTGTAAATACAGTGTAATAAGTAATGCAGTTACTCTTTGCAGTGTCGGCTGCAGTGCATTTGCTGTAGATATGTGTACAGTGTTAGGATTTGCCGTGCCAATACAGGCAGTGCAAACAGCATTTCACAGTTAAAAATAAGATGAATGGCATTTATCAGTGTATGATGGACAATGTCCGTCCTTTGTTGAAAAGTACCAGATGACAGACGCAGAGCCATGCCAGCCCAGCTGCGCAGACTGGGAGAAAGGTGATATAAAGCCAGGCCTCATTTGTCAACATACACTGTGAGCATTCTTCCAGCTGGATTTCTCTCATTCCTTTCCTGAAAGGCACCGGGTCTCCTGTCCAATGTAATCAAATATGACACGTGTTTGTGCAAACAACTTAGCTTGTTATCTACCCTCCCCCTCACGTTCTCTCCCTACTCTCTCTACTCTCTCGCTCTCTCCCTACTCTCTCTCTCTCTCTCTCTCTCTCTCTCCCTACTCTCTCTCTCTCTTTCTCTTTCTCACTCTCTCACCCGCTCTCTCTGTCTGGTCTCTCTCTCTCTCTCTCTCTCTCTCTCTCTCTCTCTCTCTCTCTTTCTCACTCTCTCAGTCTGGTCTCTCTCTCTCTCTCTCTCTCTCTCTTTCTCTCTCTCTCTCTCTCTCTCTCTCTCTCTCTCTCTCTCTCTCTCTCTCTCACTCTTTCTCTTTCTCACTCTCTCACTTGCTCTCTCTGTCTGGTCTCTCTCTCTCTCTCTCTCTCTCTCTCTCGCTCTGCTTTAGAGATTAAAAGGTAACGGTGAGGTGCTCCGTCTTTAACATGTATAACTGGAGCAGGAAGAAGACTAAGGCTGGATGAATAAGGGCTCCTTTGTTGTGTGCAGGTGTGTGTGTGTGTGTGTGTGTATGCGTGTGTGTGTATGTGTGTGTGTGTGTGTGTGTGTGTGTGTGGGTGTGTGTATGCGTACGCGCCTGATGCCCCCAGTGCAGGATTCAGGAACAATGGATCCCTGTCAGGGGCCGCCTGACTCAGCATGCCGGGGTGAGACTGGCAGATCGGGATGAGATTACACAAGTCAAGACTTCTCCATCACATGGGCTGTGGAAGGGGGCATGAGTTCAGATAAAGATGAGGGTATTGAACGTATCTCAGAGACCATGCTGAGATAAGAAAATATACCCATATTGGTTTTTTTGTTGTTTGTTTGTTTGGTTTTTTTCGGTGTGGGAGTATGTGAACGTATGCATGTTGATGTGTTTTAGATCTTGAACCCTGGCAAAATACACCGCGGAAAAAAAAACCCAAAAAACGTCACACATATGGACAGTTTTACCAATGCTAACCCCAATTATTCAGTTTAAGTGCTAAAGTATAGAGAGAAATATCAACAAAATCAGCTTAGCAGGTTGTGCTTTTGGCCCGTGGGGCAATGCAAACACTGACAGAGGGTAAAGAGATGGAGAATGTTATATTATTCCACATTCTTTATGTGAAGGAAAAGAAGCGAAGGCTAGAAATAGAACAATGGTTTGAAAAAACTTGAGTATCTGGCTGCCAGCTTTGAGGTTGATAAAAAAAAAAAACATTCCCTCCCTTCTTCTGTCTTTTTTTTTTCCTTACTCTGAAATATTTCCCATCCTCCACTATACAACAGCAGGGAGGGTGGGAGCAGTGAGGTGTGACAAGCAGAGACTGTTTCCAGCTGTGCGTGAATATGAATATGAGTTCAGCACGCTGGCGGATTGACATATAGACCAATAAAAGCCGCGCAAACCTCATCGCATCCAAATGGGGTCAGACTGCGCTTTACTGGTGCGTGATGGCGTAATAAGTAATGCAAACATGAAAGACAGATGATTGACCGCTTGTTTTCCTTTTTTTTTTCTTTTTTATTTGTCTTGATTCTGCCTTTTTCATAGAGGAGAAAACAGGTGTCAACTGTTAGCATTGATATGCTAATTATAACAAATGGTAGGCGAAGGGTTCGTCACAATGGCTCTTTTGCTAAAACAGGTGCTTCCCCAGCGGACCTCTATACCAATCATTAATATCAGAAGTCATTAAACAAACGAGTTTGATTCGCACAAATGTGTGTAAATACATTTGGTCGAAGTTGTGTGTGTTTATATAACTGCCGTCAACGTGTGGCAGCGACGTTGCCTTGTTGTCTCTCTTTTTGACTTCTTTCTTTGTTCCTTCTCTGTCTCTATCAACATTTTTTCTTTCTTTCTTTCTTTCTTTCTTTCTATTTTTCTCTCGTTCATTCACGCTACTTTTCTCTTGTCCTTTCACTCCATTTTTCTCTTGTTGGTCACACTCTTTCTTTTAAGAGCGGGGCGTCAGGTGGACTTTGGATGTTTACTGACATGACTGATTTGTGTGGTCACGCGACCTGGCCAGCCTTCACTGCACGAGGCAAATAAAGGATCACATCTTGTCCCGTGCCAACCCTCCCTACAATTGTCTGGCTGACATCAAAGCCTGACATTGAGTACATTAGCATTTTTAATCAGAGACTGGTCCCATACAGACGCCGAGGCCTGGGGATACTTTCATCTGTTGGCCCACCCCTCCCCCCTCCCCAAGTGCCTTAAACACACATGTACATGCACAGAGATGCTCTGTCTCGTGCACACACACACACGCACACACACGAACAGTCTCTTTTCAACACAAACACATAGAAGGTTGCTTTGAAGGGTGCGTGGTAACATGTTACGTGCATTAGCGAAACCCATCTGGTGTCAGCTTCAGTTTTTATGAGGGTTATCCTTGAAGTACTTAACATGGCTACTTGATTGGATCCTAGTAAATATAAAATTTTGGTCCTAATCACTGTTACTTGGATGTTAAACAGTACCACCTAACATCAGGTAGTTGTAGAGTAATTATACTGTAATAATACTGTAATCACAGTTTACTTGTGTTTATACAATCATTATGTTAAGACTCATGAGGGAGAAGTGCTTAACCAAAAACCACAACATTTTTCTTTTTTTCAGTTTGAAAAACAAGCTTAGACTACGTATTAGTCACATAAGGACAGGAAATTGATTAGCATTCGAATAACATGTAGATGACAAAAGTGATAATATTGTTAGAGCATGGCCAGTTAAAGTTACACACTAAGAAAAATGGGCCACCACGTTGCTCCACATTTTAGTACTATGAAAAAAAAAACCACATTTAAATGAAGTCACATTTAATACAGGACTTTCTACCACAGTGGAACCCAAGGCTATAATACCAACAGTAATAATATAGGATGAAAACATGACTATAACTCTTAATAAGACAAAGAACCCTGAAGAGGGTTAGTCTCTTAGCACTGCTACGGAGTTATCTGCATGATCTGTTTGACTGAGCTCCAATCAAACAAGGGCTGAATGAATTATACATCAGTCACTATGTCATCATTGCGGTTTTGATGCCACATCTTTGATGACTAGATGGTGAAGTGCCTAACAGTTTAAAAAGCATCTGTTATTTGTCTACGCTGGCACCTCAGTAATTTTTACCCCCAAGTCTTCAACAGTCTATTCTGGTATTTCGAACAAAAAAATCCATCCAAAAGAAAGAAATGTCTGTTTCTTTCATCCAGAGGCAAAGATGATGTATATTCAAGAAACATTCATGGTCAAAATCCAATCAAATTACTGAATGATGTGATTTACTGTATCAAAAGTGAAACGGGAAAAAAAAGAAGAAGAAGAAGAAGAAAAAGACAGAAGAAATATGAAAAGAATGGGGAAAAAAAAGGGTTTCAAACAGGGAGAAAAATAGAGAAGTGGCGGAGGGGTGGGAGGCAGGAAAAAAAAATACAAGCCACTCAATTCATCATAACTAATCTGTTTATCTCTCTTTCATGTGTCACTCCCATGAACAATAAACTTCTATCGATTATGACTTTTAGCAAAGGCACGATGGCAAAAGGATTAGACTCATCAGAGCGCGCCTTTGAAAGAGATATGCTAATTTGCTTGAGGAGCAAAAGAACAACATCAAATGTGTGCCAGTGAATAGCCAAGGGACTTTCAAGTCTTAATATCCCTCAGAAGTGCTTTATCTCTGCATTGCAACCTGTGTTCCACTCACAAACAGGAAAGCAACAACCGTAGCTTCAAAGTGGTCCCCTGGTCCGCGGCTGCAATTTCACATTGGGCTTAATGAAGGTTATCAGCCGCGTGCTAATCAAACAAAAGCTGGTGTTCGCATAGAACAGAGAACTAGCTTGTTCTTTTCACCCAACCCGACTCCTCCTCCTCGTCTTCCTCGTTGCCCCCACCTCCACCCCCCACCCCCTGCCTCCTTTTTTTTTTTTTTTTTTTTAATGCTTGAGAGTCATTTCATAGCACAATGTTTCAAGTTTTCTCATCAAAGGGCTTGGAAACAATATGCAACTGGCTGACTCTTATTTTCCTTCTCTCTACCACTCCCATCTCCCTCTCTCTCTCTCTTTCTCTTTCTCTCTCTCTCTCTCTCTGTCTCTCTCCCTCTCCCTTACAGTCTCTGTGAAGGATCAGAGCAGGGTGGCGCTCGTTTGATAGTTCCATAGTCATTTGTTTTGATATGTCGTTCCTTTGTCTTTCCCTGGGACAATGGAAGATTAGAAAAAGAAGAGGGAGAAAGTGAGGCAGAGGGAGAGAACAAATGCTTTTTTCCCCCTGTTTTTGTTGTTTTCAGGATTTTTTTTTTTGTGCCACAAATTCTTGATTTTTTTTTTTCTTTTTTTGTTGTGGTGCCTCAAAGTGACTCCGTTGTCTAACTCATAAAAGTGCAGAGGACTTTGTTCTTTGGACAGGAACCTTGATTCCCTAACAAAAAGTCACAAGGGTTGTTAGTGAGCCGAGAATGTGGTGAAGCAAAACCAAATGCAGACACTTAATTTCCTGCTAGATTAAGGGAAATGTTTGAATTTGGTGCCATCGAAAGACAATCCCACTTCAGACAACTTTAGATGTTATTGTCAAAGGAGAATGAATGAAACCCCCACAGAAAAGAGACTTTGACTGATCTATCGAGTCAGTCGTTCAAGGGGTTCCTCCTTTCGTCTCTTGTCTTCTGTGCTGATAAGTTCTTGTCTTATAAACTGATACCCTTCTCTCTAAGCGATCAAATCTCATCCACCAAGACTCTTCATTCTACTGTTATTGATGATGAATCAAAGATTCCTTCATTCATCAGTTGTGTTACATGAGTACGCCTGGGACTCTTTTAATGCCCAGACATGGAACTTCAGTGTCTGGACAAGGGGATAAAGGGTGTAATAGCACTGACAATACCACTCCCATTACATCCTCTTAGCAAGTCTTAGCTAAGCAACTGATCGGTACACAATCAACTGTCTCATTTGATAAGGACTAATTCAATAGGAGAGTGTCCAGTGGTCTTAGCAAGAATTAGATAGTGGTCAATAAGGAAAAAAAAACCCCACCAAAAAACAGGATTAGATCAGATACAAAAAAAAAGAAAAAAAAAAAGACTTTATGTGCTCTCATTTCAGAAACCCCAGACACTTCTCCGCCTGTCTGGTTTGTTTTATCTCCCGACAAAATAATGAAAGCGCAACCTCTCCCAAGAACGATTTTCCATTGATGTTGGAATACACAACCAGCAGATCCAAAAAACTGAGGATCAAAGGAGAGGCTTTCTCATTCCACTGAAATCGCAAGCACGGACGAGTCCATGGGGTTAGGAGCTCATTTGGTAAGACTGTGAGGCAAATGGTAGCTACAGAATAGCCCATAAGTAAGCATTAAGTGGCACTGCCTTTGATTCCGCTAGATTAGCATAAGAGCGCCTTTTTTTTTTTTGCCAGGGCAGCCGATAATATTCATTTAAATAAATAAACGGGGAAACGAACGGGTTCAAAAAGTGGGGTGATTGCACATATTTATTTAAGGGGCCGTTTGAAATGAAAGAATAAAATCCCAGAAACAGTGCTCTGAGGAAGGCAAGATTCCTGATTTGCAAGGTCTTTGAAGTGTCGGGAAACTGGAAAATTAAACCCTTAACAAAACAGTATAACTCGTGTAGAGGTCCAGACGCACCGAGAAGATACGGAATCTGACCGTGCAAGAGTCCAACGACTGCGCCAGGTAGAGTGTTTGAGGTCTGGCCATGTTTGTCACTGGCACAAAATGTGAAAGGCTACTCTAAATGAAACCATGCTATGGAGAAAATTGAGTCTGTTGGTGTCACAACCTTGTGAGGTCCTGTTCTATTGCATATTTGATGCGTTAAGGTTACTAAAAGTATTTAACATTAATTGTATGAGCAAATGCCATTCTCTGTGTATGTTATATTTGTTATGTGTGAGCTATGACTATGTATCTCATGGCCTAACATACAGCACCCCAACACCCCCCCCCCCTTTTTAAGATGTGTTATGCATAGAACTGTGTCAGGACAATATGAATCTAACCAGGAAGTTTACGTGGTATTCAAGTAGTTTCTTGAGACAGGTGTGACGCATCGCTATCTGTTTTCCAGATCACGGGCTTGAACCCTCTACTGCCGTTTATTTGGAAATGCAGGCTTTCAAGCGTTCTCCTGAGGGTGTGCGACTGAATGTGAGAGTGGTATGAGTGTGTGAACTGAAATGGTTGAAATGAACTTACCCTAATGACCTACAAATACCCAGTGACACGTCACTTACCCAATGACCGCTCACTTAAACTGGAAGTGCGACTGATTTGAAGTTTCACATCTTTCCTCTATGACGTAAGTGACTGCTCACATGTCTTGCTGATCTCCAAATGAATGATTATATTTGAAAAGTTTGATTTTTTGTATTCACTGGAATAAAGAAAGCAAAACACAGGGAAATGATCCATCGTGGTACGGCAACGTTGATGCTTAAATGTAACGTTCACGCATCCTAAGGTCTGTTGTAACTGTTGTTATGAACTTTGTTGTCTTCGTGTCTTCGTGCTGCCCCTCCCCCCGCCCTCCCTCCCTCCCTCCCTCCCTCAGTGATTTCAGATCGAACTACACGGCGGGAGACAACCTCTCCTGTGAGTCTTGCATTCATGCACGCTCGACAGATTGTCAGCTCGAGTCCATCGGCAGGCACTGGGACACTTAGATTTGCACTCAGCTTACCACACTCTGGTTTAGAATGGTGCCGCTCGACCTTGACAGCTGGTCCTGTCGGACTTTTCTCAAGTTCTATAACTGTGTACTCAAAGCTGGTCAGCACATTTGTGCAATGTTACGTGTTGCACACGAAGTTTTGTGTTTGCTTGTGTGAATAATCTGTTGTTACACTGCAAACTTTTTAAGCACTTCATCTGCTGAAAAATAATGCTAATACATTGGTATACAGAATTTCATGTTAATGTTTGACTGCTTAGAACTTTTCTTACATTTATTTGTGAACTCCTCTTGCCACAGTGTTTATGAGATTAGCAGAAAACAAGAGTCGAATGAATTGAATCTCTGATAGTAGTTCTTATTCCTAATTCCTTGACCTCAGGCTAACAAACCGTCCTGAAGTGATTAATCAAACATTGATTCAGGGTACAAAATTAACAGTTGGTGGTGCCATGATCCAGTGGTGAAAGGAGCTTAAAACAGAACACATAAAACCTATAAAAGCTCTTATCTCCTTCTTATGCTGTTTGGTTGATGTATATTTTGGAACATCATAACTTTGGTCATGGTACAAATATCACAAAAGTTCAAAAGGTAGTGTTCAAAGCTGTTCATTATTTTTAAAAATATAAATAGCCCAAGAAGTCTAAATATCACTATATGAAGGGTTTCTCTGGACTTACATACTGACATACATTTCCCTTACCACAGAGTAAATAAAGCAATTAAACCTGAACTGTTTGAAGGACAAGATGAAAACCCTGTACAAGGGACCACACACACACACACACACACAAATAAATATATGTATACAGCTCGTGTCAGCAAAAGTGTCATCATGTCCTGTGTGCATTGGTTTTAATGAGTTAAAACCAGAGCTTCTGCTCAGCAGGGCACCGACAGCCGCAGAATGGGTGGAGAACCTTTCGCAGTTTCTATAGCTACTGTACAGTTCAAAGGAGGCCATCTTTTGGGCATAACAAGAGAAGAAAGGAACCATTGGGGGTGGTGGTGGGGCGGTGAAAACCAAAAATGACCTCTGGATTACACGTCAAACTCACCCCTTGACCTCTGCCGATACCTCCCCATCCCCCCTTTCCCTGAGAAGAAGCCTATGACCAGCGTCCCTAATTTTGAAGATGGCTGGGCAGCAGTAGCCACAGATGGGGTCATGTCGTCACCCACTGGTCCCCCTGTATCAGTGCTGTTTTAGCCCACTTTCTGAAAGTCGAGCCTTTGAAGTGACACCAAAGTCAGCTACTGGTATCTCTCATCTTGGATCTTTTTTTTTTTTTTTTTTTTCCCCTTGCACTGGGTGTCGACGTTTCAAGCCTCTTTCGCTTTTTAATGTTGGGCCTTTGATTTTTTCCCCCTGAGACGCTAATTTTAACATCTTCAAGGGAAAGCAGAGCCTGGACGTTTGGCTTCTTTTGTCTGCCATCCTTTTTTTTCCCCTTCTCCCCCCCCCTCTCCCTCTGAACAAAGCCTATAGGAGTGCATGGGGAGGGGAAGAAAAAAAAAAAGGGATGATTCTCATAGAGAAAATATTCCTGAATGACGACCCCCCCACCCCCCGTCTGTATGGTATAGACACGAAGTATGCGTTTCACTTAATGTATATTCTCTGAAATGCATACTTTGTTTGTAAAGCACAATAGAGCAGAACTGAGTAGGGTGGTGTGTGGGGGGGGGGGGGGGTGCTTAACTTCAAACAGATCTAAATTGGAAAAACCTTTGATATACATCAAACAAACTTTAGTTCCTGAAGCATCCGCACGAGCCTTCCAGATCATCGCAGCCATTGCTTGTTTATCAAGCGGAATCAGGTCATCTTTTTCATGCGCTCATTTCAAATTTTTTTTAGCCACAATATTATACATGATCTCAACGACCCAACTAAATGAACAAACTAAATGACAATTCGTATCATAAGGGTAATACATTGGCTGTTTGCAACTGAGATTTAAGAAACCGACGGTATTATGAAATGTTGTTCCAGATGAGTGTAGACAATGGTCATTTTCCACATTTGACGTGTGGCCGGTATTTCTGTAAAATGCTCTTCTGTTTTCCCATGCAAACAAGTATTTTTTTTGTTTTATTATGGAGATGGTTTCATTTATTTTTGGATATTTGGCCATCTCGTCCACTGTAAATGTTTTGTCCGACGACAGATACCTGAAATTGAAAAATGATATTTCTCAGGGTGTACTACACATTGCTTAAATATTCTACCATGAAACAATCCTTTAATTACCAGTTAAGCATCTCCATTATAGACTTCTCACAGGTTCGTCAGAGCAGATAGTAGGGTCTTTCTATTCCATGTCAATCTTTACATCTGACTGTCTTATTTCAACGCCCCCCCCCCACTCACCCAAGACCTCTTCAAATTTTTGCTCAGGCTACCGGTTTGTATCCATGCATTGAATCATCAAACAGAGCTAAGCCTCACATCCCGTCAGGTAAAAAAGGCATGCCCAAGCACTCCTGAAAGCCTCCCAAAGATGCTCTTTTTCAAGTTTTCACAAGCACACCGACTTCTACTGAAGTTCAAACAGATTGCTCTCAGGCACAAGCTTTGCAGTGGGGGAATGGGGGTGGGGGTTAGGATGGGATGGGGGGCGTCGGTGGTGGAGGTGTTGGTGGTAGCGAGGACTGCTCACCTTCACACCCTCCACTCTCATCCACCTGGGGAAGCGCATGGGGGTGAAACGTTAAAAGTGCAGCTCCTGGCAATAAGCCCCCTACACCCCCTCCCCCTCCACACACACCCACCCCCACCCCACCCCACCCCTTCTTGTCAACGCCGCCAGTTTTCAGAGGAATGTCAACAAAACTTGGGGATGGGAACGTGTCTTGCCAGTGGACATCAGCTTAACACTATGGGGTTCCCATATATGATGGAGGGTGTTGAAGATCAGAGAAGACTCTCTGTAGGAGCTCCTATAATTAATGCCCCCCTCCTGAGTCGTATATAAAGTACCAGTCAATCACCTAGCTATTGGTAGTTTGGTTAACTGAATATATATTTCAACAGGGTACACACCGATTGGAACTAAAATTAGAAAGTTGCAGTGAGAAAGTACATGACTAAGAGCAACAAAAATGTCTCAATCTGGAACCTTTTACCATCACAAGGATAAACTAACAAAATGACACACATCTGCTCAGTGTTTGAGGATGTCACTGTATCCGTGGGAAGAAGGAGAAGAGGCCAGATGGTGACAGATCCAAAGTCTAGTTTCTCTCACAGTTTCCTAGACCTACGACCGTCTTTCGGCTGAAAAGAGAGTTTTGGCGGAAGATCCAGCAACGTTTATGATTGGAGAACGGCTTTAAAAGCTGAGGACCCGAACTCAGATAAAATAGAAACACACACGTTCTCCAGGTGACTGACGGAAAGCACTTTGTCGTCTGAGCCTGGTTGACTTGAACCGTGCTCCAGTCTAGTGTGTTTTCACTCTCGTACTTTGGTGCAATTATTTACATGTAAATGGGATTGTGTCTCGTGCCCTCTCTTGTTTCCCTTACAAATCTCAAATATGCTCAATGACTCAGTGAAAGGTCACGGGTGGAGTATACCCCCCATGGAGGGAAGTGTGTGATGGGCGAAGATGAGTGTGGCTAAAAAATGGCCCCTAACCCCAGGTGTGATTTGTTCTTGGTATCTGGGTGGCAAATCTACTCCATGCCTAGAGCCTTGGGTCTCTTCGTGCTCCTTGGTAAAGTGCTGTGTCTATGCATCAGTCCGTTGTGTTCCAGGATTGGTTTGTATACAATCCAGCCTTTCCCATCGTTAAAAAGGTTTTAAAAGGAGGGAGATAAATTATTCATTAGCTGAATCATTGGGGCACAGATGTAGTTATCTGCTTGGGTGTTAGACTGAAATTACTTACAGCTGGAGTGAAGGCTTTTCAATCTTTAACAGGTGTGAGCATGGATGGAATACACAATCTCAGTTGGTAATGTGCGACTTGTGAGACACACACTCTCACTCAGACAAGCACACACACACACACACACACACACACACACGCACTCGCACATGCACACACACACACACACACACAGACACACACGCACACACACACACACACACACACACAAACTAACAAACTTAGGTGCCTATGGGAAGTTTGTAAAGCTATAAACATTAGGCCTCCGTAAGTCTTTGTTTAAGTGTTATTCTCAATGAACTGTTTAAAAACTGTGATTATGTGCTATTTAATGTAAACTGTTAGAGTCAGCCTGTTTACAAGTACGTTCTGTATATCAGATTGCATCCAGATTTTCTTCAAACACAATTCCACATATACAACCATTCCACATGTCACAATATGCCCATACCAAAACCATATTTTATGACCCAATATAATTTTTCCTCCTGTTTAAATTACAAGTTCAGTGTCAACATCAAAACTGATCTTGTGTCAGAGAAGAGCATTACCCAAAAGAATCTCGAGTCTGAACCATTCCTTTGTGAGTAATTTCAGTGGGAGAAGTCATATGATTGGTCACATGACATGCTCTATGTTATTCTGTGGTGTATGAAAAAGATCCAGACCAGGAGCGGTGTGACCACACGGGCCACAGTCTCTTGGGGAATCTATTCTGTGGGTCTGGAGGTATGCAGCGACCACCGCTCAACACAGACCTCCAAACTACTCACAGCGAGTGCCTGAAGTCAGCAGGATCACAGAATCATACTGCCTCTAGAATAGCTAGGTAACGCTGAGTATAATGTTTAACTCCGTTCGATTTGTTTGCTTTTTGATCATATCAGTGCGTTTCACGTGAAATCTTTGCGTCGGGTTCATGACAATGCTTTCTACTACATAGATGTGCAAACAACACGGATGATTTACTACAAAGCTGGTAGGGTGTCTAATGTAATTGAAAATGAAGGAACCAATTGCAAATCTTTACCATATGGCTTCTTTGTATGATTTGTATCCAAAATGGTCCCTGTCTGTCTGTCTCTGTCAAGACAGAATCAAAACCAATCAAAGTTTTAGAACAAGTAAATGAAAGGGAATCAGATATGTCAGTTTAAATGATGTTTTCATTTCATAGTTTTAGCAAAAACTTCCTCTCAGCAGGGTACAAAAAAAAATGAGCGCTAAATCATTACAAATTAGGGTTTGCCAAAGAGCAGTTTTAATCTAAATTAATCCATTGATTTAAACCACGCTATACACGGCCAAACACAAACGAACAAGTTACATTTTCAAATCAAACAGACGAAAATATGTCACTTCGAGGCAAAACAACAACACACGGATCTGGTGAAGCAGCGTTTCCCTCTGTTGGTCGAGCTGGTATGCAGGGACTTTCTGTACCATAAAAATCAGACCATCATATTGTCAGCGTGCTTTTAATTCTCTGGATCTGTTCTGTTTTTCTGAACAATCCGGGACGACGAGGGGACCCACACCGACCGCAGTGTCACATCCCATGTTGGGGAGATCTGAGCGACCGTCCGAATGCTCTGTGTTTACCGAACAAAAAAGGACAGCTAAAATGATCTGTGGTTACCCCCTCTGTAAATATATCCTTTGCTAGTGAAATTGTTCCCGATGTTTACCGTGGTTGAGGCAAAAAAGCAACTCTTTTTTTTTTGCCCAAGGAATATAAGTGCGCAGGGCCCGATGGGGGGGCAGATTGTGAAAATAGACAATATCCACCCATTCCGCATTTGGCCTGGGCCGAGGAGCAGACACTCAGAGGAGAGAGTCAATAAGAGGCATTTCCTCCTGGGATGTGAAAATAGTACTGAGCCGACTGATGTGGGCAGGAAAAGAGTCTGCTGGCAGGAACAAAGTTATTTTAGAAATGAGACCTACTGATTTTTCATCCGGGTCCTATACTCTCATCTGTCATCATAAAACAGTTGCTTGTTGACATTTGTGAGAGCTGAGACGCAATGCACCCTATCAAGCTTTTTCCTTATCCTATCGAAGCAGTTAAACTTAATCCTTAGTTTGTACTCTCGTACGTATGAAAAAGGGGGAATGAATTAGCAAGATACAAACTTTATACGTCAACGCTTTACAAACAAAAGGGTCAAGGTTAATTAGGAGAATGTAAAGGCAGAAAGAGGTATACATATCGCGACAGGGTCTGTTTCCACAATCCAGGACCATTTAATCCTACCGGCAGCTGCAGTGTCATACCTGCTTGGGTGCATATCTGAAGGTATAGTATGGTAAAGAAACTAGGAAAGGTATTTCAGGACACACGTTACTGCTCCTTGTTCCCTTCGTCTGCATTATGCAAATCTGTTGTCAACAGTCACCCGCCGTATGACGGGCTTGTCCCGTCTTTTCCTCCGTCTAAGGGTGTCCAAAAATCTCAGCGGGCCTCTCCCGTTTCAGGGGAGCCAATTCCCTCAACTGTCTCATCAAAACAGTCCACAGATAAGATTATGCTTCTCCATCGTCCTATTCCAGAGACCCCAAGTGACGCACCACGTCGGGCACTTAAGTGCCTCTCCTGCTGCTTACTCCAGTGGGGATAAGCATGGTTTTGGACAAGTTAAATCAGAGGTAAATCCCCAGTTAAACCCATCTGCCCAGGACGTTCACACGCAAGCAGCGAGGCCCACCACGGCCGAGCCGAAAAGGGGTAAACGGGCTACAACCGACGATGAGGGTCGACGCTAAAGCGTGATCTCGATAGTCTTTCAAACTGTTTTGTTACATGTGGTCATTTTAAGGCAGTTTGGCATGACAAATGAATGGTTTGGCGTCCACTGTCCTTGATAAAAAAGGGTTTCGGTTAGCATCACTATTCAGTGTAAAAGCCACAGAGGCAGAGCTGGTTTTAAGACGTCGATGCTGTTTTCATGGGAATGGTTCATAAAAGAATACAACCCAAAAATAATGAGAGGAAAAAAAAAAAAAAAGAAAAAGGAAAACAATAACTGGTGACTCACAGAATTGACAGGAAACCTGTTATGAAAATTGCTGGTAATCTAAATTGGCATTTAGAGGGCAAAAAATGTATGGCGCCGAATACGGTGTGTTTAAAGACATCTGAGTTTGTAAGCTCTTGTTGGGAATGTATATGATTTATACAAAGGCTTTTGTGGGTACATAAGCATGTTCGGGACAATTACCTTTGTAATGGGAACAGAGCAGTCTCAACAGAGGGCAAGAAGTCACAGCCTACGGTTTGTTTATTGAACATTAGTCTTGTAATTGCATTTTCAGTACCCTTATATATTTCAAAATGAGGCGAATTAAGTATAAAAGTCACTTTAAAAAAAAAAAGACTGATTATGTATGTGTGAACAATTGCCATTCATTAGCTAAAGTTCAAACAGCAAGAAGCACAACACCAGCAGTCTAGCCAACGTTCAAAATCTAAACTTAACATGAAAACTCACAGATCCTTTTGAACTCCTAAGCGTTCGGTTCTCCCCCACCTCTCTCTCTCTCTCTCTCTGGCGGAGGGCTCCCATGTTTATGCATTTACTGAGATTGCTGGCGGGATTATAAGAGAGGGGTTTAATTTTTTTTTTCCCATTCTCTCTTTTTTTTTCATGCAATCTCTTGCCTTCAGAAACCATTAATGCCCATTCAACATCAACATCAAGGCAGAGCTTTGATGTGTATTCTGGCAACCAAGCCTCTCGTTCTCTCTCTCTCTCTTTCTCTCTCCACCGCGCTCCCTTGCTTTATCCGTCTCCTCTACCCCTCCCCCCCCCCCCCTCCTTCGTTCCTCACGGTTACTGTTCAATCAAATAATTGAGCGGATTGTAAACAAATGATTTTACCTGGCAATTAAATATGCTAACGGGACCGGGGACGGGGGTGGGGGGACGGGGGATGTGGGGTGTGTGCGTGTGTGTGTGGGGGGGTGGGGGGATATGGGTGGGTGAAAAGATGATTTAAACCCTCTCTGCAGATCTACAAAGGCTTGTAGCACAATAGCCCCAGCTTGCCTTGTGAGCTAGCGTAGCCTGGGGAACGATAGAGGAACCGCTTCTAACAGTGTCACACAGGCCTGTTTACAATGGCCAAAACCATGCTAAATGCCAATTACCGCTACACATAGCAAAATGAATGGAACAGTGCACAGTTTAGAGAAAGGATAGAAGTCTAATCCTGCCAAAGAAATCAACCTAGCAAATGTGAACTTCTCATGCTAGTCTCATTTCTCTCTCTCTCTCTCTCTCTCTCTCTCTCTTTTGAGGCAGACAGAAAATAAATGTTTTTTTGAGTTTCCTTCAAGGGTTCAAAGAGTGGTAACAGTTGAACATTTTCTCATGCTAAATACGCGAGCTGCCACAGCTAACTACACACCACAAAGCTGGTTTTTGATTGACAAGGCATGCCTCCACAGAGGGAAAGAAGAGGTCTTGGCCTTGTGTTTTTTGGGGGCAAGGACTTTGACAGTCAATCTATCAGTGTGTTGGAGGAAAGTATGCCAGCTATGAGGTCTCCTCTCCAAGCAGAAGTCAATGCAGGTCATTATAACGGAACAGATGGATAGAGTAATAATTGAGATACAGGGCCAGATTACATATTCAGCGTCATACAATTTACAATATACAGCCTTGCTCCTTGAAAATACAACATATACAACACCATAAGATGGTTCCAGATGCCCGGTTAGAACCATTAAGATTGAAGCTATGTGACTTTACTCGGTTCTCATGTGTGTTTGTGAAGCACTGCTTTCACTAATGTACTTAAAAGGGGTACCGGGTGACTGTACTTGTTTGGGAGTAAAACAGGGGACTGATACACTGTCTGCATGACTAAAAGAGAGCAGCTCCTCTGAGGCTGAACCAAAGAGATTAAAAGCAATAAGAGAGAATTAAGATTTGGATGAATCTTCAAGAAGTATA
Source organism: Chanos chanos (assembly GCF_902362185.1). Classification (NCBI taxonomy): domain Eukaryota; kingdom Metazoa; phylum Chordata; class Actinopteri; order Gonorynchiformes; family Chanidae; genus Chanos; species Chanos chanos. Next base: position 8,523,495 of record NC_044502.1, read on the forward strand.
CTTGGATAGCAGAGTAAAGAGAGTGAAGATCAGACGCTGAATTACTTTAGAAAGAGCAGAACCATTGTTTAGATCCTTAAGAATAAAGAAATATTTCTACTGGTCTATGGATACAGAACGTAAAAAAATGGGTGTCTTGAGTTGTGTATACAGTGTTTTGCAATTTATTTCTGTTGACAACCAGCAATGTAATCAGTTCTTGGTGGTGTATTAGTGTGTGAATCGTTGGCTGTGCCGCCAGTTTTGCCCATGCTAATAATGCTAACTACTCATCATCAATTCTAGAAAACCTGTCGGAAAGATTGTCACCTCAAATAGGGATTTGATTCGCAGTTTTTTTTTTTTTATGGATCCTTATTTAAATCAAGAACAATATCCCTGAGTATCCATCAAAACAAACACAATATTTTCATTTGAAAAATATAAAACTTTAATAAAGGCTACATCTCTTAATAATTACAATAATTATAGGTCAAAGTAAAATCTTTAACTGAAACTCTTTGTATTATGTATAATTTACAGTTTAGATAGAACAACTGAACAAAAAAAGCAAACAAAAACCAAAAAAACAAACAAAAAACAAACCAAAACATGATGCACATAATATTATTAAAAGCATAAAAATATCTTTATAACATAAAGCCCTTCTAAAAACCAAGGGAATATTACACCCTGAATCAGGGTAGCACATGGTATGGGGTCCATGTAGGCACAGGTGCTGTACTCATTATAAAGAACAACAACAACAAAAAAAACAACAACAAACAAACAAACTTTAGTGTTTTTCCCCCCAGATCACAAAGAATCAATCTATTATGTACAGGCGCTCAACCTGAAAGATGGATAACCGAGGAACAAGTAAAGACAGTGAAAACAGAACCATAACAGTGAAGCAACGACTCAGCTATACCAGGCTTGGTATTTTGTTGGGTGCCAGTTGCTTGACATGGATCAATTCAAGAGTTTATATTTATGGGAAAGGCGCTTGAAATTCCCTAAACATTTTTTGTTGTTGTTGTAGTCGGTTTCTAATGGTTAATAGTGAAAACACTCCCATTATCTGATGGTAAAGCTTAGGCTCCTGGTCTCTTAGTAGAGTCTCAATTGCTGTTTTTTTCTTCTTCTCTGCTTCTTTTTTTTTTTTCTTTCTTTTTTAATATCCCGTCTGGTGCAATGTCTGGTCCACAAACAAAGGCACAATAATAATAGTTAAAACAAAAACCAAGAAAAAAACAAAAAACCCCAGGAATAAACTGTGTACATCACCGAATAATCTTAATCTGGACAGAAACCGATAAGAGTGCATGAACAAACAGCAGCATAAGATTAAGACAGGGTTGACAATTTAACTTAACTTGGGTTAATCTTCAGAGTTCAGTGAAATGAATGTACACAGAGAGGGAAATTGTGGCTGTTATATTAGTTACAACAAGAAAACAGGTTTTTCCTCCCAAAAAACTCAAAGCAGCTTGTCCATGACCTGGACTTGAGGGGGTTGGGAAAATGAGGACTTTACTACACGTCAATAAATATTTCATAAAAATTTCAAATAATAATAAAAAAAAGCATCTGTAGAGAATACATGTATCTATACATATAAAACTTGTATGTATATGCACACGTATAGGCATTTGAATGCAGGCTTAAGTACAATAGGTAAAGCAACAGGGTGCGGTTTGAGCTCCGTTTGTCGTAAGCGAGGCGAAGACGCCTTGCCGGAGCGCACGATTTCCCCCCCCCCACCGCCCCTCACGAAAAGTCTTCCGCAGCTTTAGTGGTTTAAACTTCAGAGCAGCCAATCCATGACTACCATATCCAGAAGGCCCTTATAACATGTGTTTCTAAGGCTGATTGGTTTAGGAAAAAAAAAAAAAAAAAAAAAGGTCAAGGTCATACGTGTTCATATGCTTTACCATCTTCTGGGTTCTTCATTGGTTCTTAGTGTTCCTTCAATAGCTTAAACACAGCGCCAACTAGCAGTCATTTGGATATATTAAACTCTAGTTAGCTTTAAAAAAAAAAAAAAAAAAAAAAAAAAAAGATTACAACTTGGGAGTTTGCATCAAGAGTCTCTTCCCGGTCTCTTGGAGAAGGTTGAGCAGGAGGATGGTGCATGTGTTGGTTGGTGGTGGGACTGTTGGAGCTTCTCAGTCCATGCGCTCCACTTTGCCCAGAACTTTGCCCTCGTACATGGGCAGCACGGTGCAGTCTTCCCAAACTTCCTCGAACACAGCTCCACACTCGAACTCATCACTGGCCTTTTTGAAGTAGTACCTGCAACGTAGAGAGAGCGGGTTCCATCAGAGCTGTGAAATGCTAACTAAAACACATGTAAATGCCTGTGTGAACCCGAGCTGACTGTTAAGGTTAGTATGGTATAAGGTTATTCATTTTAATGGTCCTTTTAAGAATGAAGTAACAGAAGACATCTATAACCACGGACACTAAATCACGAAAAGTTTACGGCACCTGAAAGTGCTACAAACGGTTCAAGCAAAGGGGGTAATACTTCTACATTTCAAACCTAATGTGACAATGTAGTAGCAAGAAAACAGACCAAGGAAAAAAAAAGAAAAGAGAAATTCTCTGTCATTACATGAAGTCAGACACGCTGAAGATGTCTATCAGTTTGAAATGGTCTCATTAAAGTTGAAGGCCTAATTGAATGCTGTCTTAGAAGAGCTTTTAACACTGAGCCTCTCTTTTCCTGCAAGTCCTACATGTCAAATTAGGGGCATTCTGTCACAAAGGTTGAAATTTTAGGTGCCTGAGAGTCTGCTGGAAACTATGCGCATACACAGACACACACACGCACACACACGCACACACACCCCACGCACCCTCCGACACACACACACACACACCTCTGTCAGGTAAGCCTTTTTTCCAAAGCATTCAGGTTTTCAGAAAAATAGAAAAGGGGGGGGGGCTAGAACAGTCGAGAGAGGAAATGGACAGAATAAAACAAAAGGGTAACAAAAGGGCAGTGTGACAGAGAATAGAGAGAAAAAGAGATGTGGAAAAAGAAAGAAAGAAAGAAGGAGAGAGAAGAGAGGGGGGGGGGGGGCAGAAGCATTCCCTCTTTGGAAGTCTGGGAGACTGGATTCAGGCTGAGCCTTCGGGGGGCAGTGGGTGGGTGAGTATCTTAGCCAGGGAGGGTGTTCCATAGGTCACAGGGGTCGCATAACTAGACCGCCACCCCTACCCCGTTTCCCGAAAAAGCCGGGGGGTTCGTTTTCAACCCTCAAATCTCCCGAGTTCCTAATGATTTCTGCTCCTCACTTTCAATAGAGTGCGAATCAGCAGGGAAGTTTTAATGATTAGCTTTGTAATGGAAAAATGCCTCATTTTCCCCATGTGTGGTGCAGTTCTGGAATTCCTGGAGCTTTTTCCGTTTTATGAGTGACGCTAAACAAGTCATACAAACAGCACATGTAGAACGGCCCCCCCCCCCCCCCCCCTCGCTGTTGTTCCTCTGTCTTTGTTAATGGTAATGAAATGCAAATGGAGCTCCTGGCTATCAATGACAGGAGGTGATGAGTGGCTGACAGCTGTGTGTAGATGTATGTATATTTATGCTTGTGTGTTTATTTGTGTGTGTGTGGTGTGTGTGTATGGGGAAGTCAGTTGTGTTTTACAGTCTTGGTGGGGGGGGGGGGGTGTCTGAAAGGGGGGCTGAAAACTGTGTAGCATTTCACTGTAGTTTTTAGCATGAAGACACGTCTAAAGCCCTTACTGAAGGTTACTACAGTTTCATTAAAAACAAACAAAAAAAAAAAAACCCTGATAGACAAAACAAGGAAGAAGTTAATTTCTGAGTGCTAAGCTGTGCCAAGTACAACTCTGAAAGTTGCCTTGGACCAAATAATTGTGTATTTATGACTAATATTTTTCTTTTGCAAGGGAAAAGTCGCATCCTCTCCAAGTGAAATTTCAAACGTGAAAGGCTGATCCAATTTGATTGAGGAAAGGAAAGGGGGGGGGGGGGGGGGCGTGTAGAGAAGGATAGGAGAGAGAAGTCTTTCCAATGGAACATGTTTTATGTGGCGAGATTTTTCTCGTTGCAACATCTGGCACCAATAACATCTGGCAGGCCTCTCCTGTACTGTTCTTTCTTGAACTTCTGCCATGTTTTGAATGAACTAACTCCACACATTCAGACCCACTCAAGGAATCAGTTTGAAATCTGTGTGTGTGTGTGTGTGTGTGTTTTTTTTTTCTTCCAGAGTTACGGCAAAAATTCGATCCATGCGTTGTGGACAGAAGAATCCGTATCTTATTTTTGGTGTTTCTGATAAATCTTCGTGAGGGATCCATGAAAGATCCAAGCCGACGTATTCTCACAGAGCAGGAACGTCTGGCTTTAGCATTTAAGATGAATCCTGGAGTGGTAAGAATTGGAGTTACCTTCCTATGCTCGGACTGATAATAATAAAAGAAGCTTCTCACTGGGAACTGATCCCAGATCTGTATAAGATACATACACACACTAATCCCTAATGATGTCACAGACCACAAGACAGCGGACCATCACTACTGGCCTCCCTCTAGGACATCAGTTTTTAGGCATCTGCTTGAATGGGACCCGTTCCCATGTTTGGAGTCCTTCAGATTTCTGTGTCTGTCTGGGTTCCCCCCCCCCCCCCTTTTTTTTTTTAAAGTGCTCACGAGAACCATATTCAACTCTCATGCTGAAAGTACAGGACTATAATTACAAATGGCCAGAAAAAAAAAAGGTACCCTTGATACTGCCTGATGTAATCCCAGCGAATGGCGCAACTCTATGTGCATAAAAGAAAAGGCTTAGGCTTCAAAGGCATGCTTATTAAGAGTGCCTTAACATGGAAATCAAGAGCAGATGTGACCAAGGCTCTCTGTTTCAATTCTCCCCTGTTTTCCTTTTGGTACAGTGCGCCTAGTGTCTGCCTCTCCCAACGGAGTCTTTTTCCTTATTTCAACCTTCCTACCATCCTACCTACCTACCACACACACACATACACACACACACACACACACGCACTTTCTGAAAAGCTAGAACGCGAGTGAGATCCGTCAGTTTCCTCTGAATTCAGACAGTTTCGAATTCTGTCATTACAGAGGACTTGGCTCAACCCAACCTGTCCACTTTTCTAGACAAAAGGTATCCAGGGCGCAGCGTAGTGAAGAAAATCTAACCATGACTTCATGCAATGGCACCTGAAGCCCAAAGCAAAGGGAATCTTTGAATCGAGGAGTGGAGGCCTACCTGTAGTTGCCTTTCTTGCGGAGTTGTTCTTTGAAATGGCCCAGGGTTAGGCTGTGTGCCTTCATCAGCCGTCGGTAGGGGATCTCTTCTCCGCAGAAGAAGTACGTGACGACCAGATCCGAGCCCGAGGATCCGCCGCAGTGAGGGCCATTCTGTTTCTTTACCTCTTTCCATCTACGCACACACACATACACAAAAAAAAAGCACACACCCATCAGGACGCTGCTTCTCATCCCTCCAGACTTCATCTACTTCATCTACTTGTGGTGACGTGGGGGAATGGACTACAGAGTGTTTTTTGTAAACAATTTTTTTTTTTGTTTTGCCATTTCTATGCCGGGACAGAGAAACACAATCAAAGCATTCTGGGATGGCGTGGCTTTACTGACAGATGTGTGTCTGAAGGTTTCAGGCTTGACGCAGCCTGAACTTCTTATTTTTGCGGAGTCTGTTTTTCAGCAGATCCTCCCCTCTACAGTACTGATGTAGGTCGGCCCGTGAGCTGCCACTGCATCGATGTGCTGAGAGGGTGGACTGGACCAACATGTGTCATGGGGGGGGTGAGGGAGGGGGTGGAGGTGGCCAAAGGGCAAGTCCCCAAAAGAGACGCAGTGCTTTTCATTCACTTCCAGGGCTTTGTTAGCGCTGTTTCAGATGGCGGCTGCCTGGCCCAAGACAGCTGGCTGGCTGAAGGTCAGCCAATTAAAACTAAAAAGGGCCAGCCTGTCAGGTGGCTATGGGCAGGCTTCAAACACAACCCCGCTGACTACCAAGACGGAGACAAACAAACAAAACAAAACAAAAAAAAAGAAATCCTGCTGAAATTGTTAATTAGTATGTTTGAGCGTGTGACACGTTTGTCGGATTGGGGGAGAAAACAAAAAAAAAAAAAGGAGGAACATAACAAGGTTGAGGCGTGAGGCCCAAAGGCACCTGTGTTTCTCAGACAAAGGAGAGAGAGACAGAGAGAGAGAGAGAGAGAGAGAGAGAGAGTGGAAGAACAAGATAAAACAAAGGAGGGATACATACTCGTCGGTTTGAAGCCCTGGACTGGAGAGAGGTGTACTTCCATTTGTGAAAGGTAATGGGTGACCTCTGTCTCTTTGGAGGCTGGATGTGGAATGCCTGTGGAGTTTGGGGAAAGAATCGAGTTAGGAGAGGAAACCATGTGCGGGAAAACAGCATTAATCCATAAGATCATTTCTATGTTTAATAAGAACTAGATGGAAAATCAATATCTGCTAGAATTTAGGCTAAAAATCAAAAGTCTGTTTTAAAAATCAGTGCAAAAAAAAAAAAAAAAAATCTCAAAGATGCCATTAGTATGCCAACAGTGAAGAAGTGTAAGTATATTGTAACTGTTAGAGCTTTAACACTTTGGGTTTGGGCTTAGCAGCGTACCTCTGTTTTGGGGGTTTGGAGACTTCCTCCAGGCGTCGGCAGGCCTCCTCCAGCTGGGCGAGGGTGTTGGGTGGGGGCAGAGGGGGCATGGCCGGGTCTTGGATGAACGGGTGGCCTGGGTGATGCCCACGTAGGTTACTGCCAACGCCGCCGCCTCCCCACGTTGGCGTTCGACTGGAGAGGGTCTTGGAGGACTCCAGGGTGTGAGACTTCTTTGGCCCTTGAGTGCTGTGGCGGAAAGTTGTAGAAAGTCAGTCATCGACTCGTAGACACAGAAATACATAAGCACAGGTCCATTACCTTCCAAACCCCCCCCCAAAAAAGATTTATACATTACGTGTTTAGTGTGTAAGTTCATCGTTAAGAATTTACGATTACGATCACTGTAGCTGAGAAAGGTGTTTATTACAGGCTAGTTTTGGTGTGTGGATGTTTGCGTTTGTAAACTCACCTGTGTGGCTTGTGTCTGTTCTGTCTCTCACTCTCCAAAATCCACTGCCACACGTTCTGAGAGCGGTCAGTGCCGTCAGTGGGCAACTGCGGGGAGGTGTCAGTGTCTCCATTCATTTGGCACATGCTAACACCATCGCTCGCTTTACTGGGTCGCTTGGACAACACACCCGAATGCCTGTCATAAACAAATTTAAACAGAGACATTAAGACATTTCGTTCTTCAACTACTGCTAAAAGCAGCCGCAAAGCAGCTGCTAACGGTATGGAAAAGGGTTTTTTTTGTTTATACTAAATAGGCTTTTGCGTGAAGGCAACGTGAAAACATGCAAAGTATACGTGCTATACCTACATAAACCGATGTGAGGTTACATTATCAAGTGATCACTGCCAAGACTCTCATAAGAGTTTAAGGATCATAACCATGGCAACAGTTCAATGAAAACCTTCTTACTTCCACTTCTGGAGCGCAAACACACTTGACTAAAATAGACGTCTACTGTTCCAGGATCCTCTGGCAAACAGTCATTAAGTCTGACTCACCCTGGAGTGAACTCAGCTGGGCTGTGACAGCGATGGAAGGAGTAGTCGGCTCCTCCAGGAGCCAGACACTGTGAGACGCGATGTGCCGCTTCCGCCTCGATCTGCTCCTTGCTCTTGGGCGAGCCGGCGTGGTGATGGTGGATGTAGTGGTGGTGTATGTGTTTGGTGGCGGGGCGGACCAGGGCCGGAGGCGTCTTGCCCGTGGTGGGGCAGGGGTTGCCCGGGAAGAGGTTACTGGGTGGTCCCTGGTGATGGTCCGGGGATCGGGAACGGGGAGAGTAGCGGGGCACGCCGGGCGACTGGCAGCCGGGGGTCTTGAGGACACGAGAGAGGTGCTCATCCAGGATGGCCTGGGGGTCTTCCTCACACGGCCCAGAGGAAAGAAGGCCCAGAGAGGGAGGGGGGTGGAGGTGGCCACTGCCAGGAATGTCACCATCATCCCGCTCTTCCTCCTACACAAACACACACACACAGACACACACACACAGAGCAGAAGGTTTAAAGTTACATGCTCAAACATCCTTAACTGGGCTACACAGTACATTCCTCGTAAAATCATTCCAAGTTAAAATTTTTCACAACTGATTTTCCGCTGTCTACAACTTGAGAATGGCAAGAACTAGCTATTTCAAAAAAAACCCCAAACTGTCATATCACTGAAGTTGGAAGCTTCTTTGAGGTTAAAAAAAAAAGGTTCCCAAAAGTTCCACAATATTGCCAACTCTAGCTCCTTAGGTTTATACATCATTCAGCACTACTGCCTTTTCGTGAGACACCGTTTAAAAAAAGCCCTCTTGGTTTACCTCATCAATATTTCTGGCCTATTTTAAAGGCCTCAAAGACACTCAGCTATGTATAGTGCAGGCACATGGCGATGCCTTATGAAAGACTAAACTGAAGTCCATTAAAGAAGACCTTAATGAAGTGTCCAAAGGCCAAAGGTCAACCTAGGGCTCAAAAGGTCAGGGAGGGGCAGCTTTGGGGACTCAATGAAAACAGCTGCCTTTTGTCACTATTTCAGTAGTTCCTCCTCTTCTGCTTCATGCTGAATCCGCTGCGTTAGAAGAGCTGAGGACCGCTCCTGATCCTGGACCTTATGAGTGCTAACAGGGTGTGTCTTACCTCCTGAATCTGCTGCAGTCGCTCCTCCAGAGAACTCAGCGTCTCCTGCTCTCTCTTCAGCTTCTCCAGTCGGGAAATAAGCTGAGCTGCAAAGGCAGATGGCTCCACAGGGGTCATCTCCCTTGGCAACCGGTGTGTCCTCTGGAAAGTCAAGGTGAGACAGATAATTGAATACTCAAACATGAGAGAGTGTGTCTGTGCGCGCGCGTGTAAGTTTGTGTTTGGGTTGTACTATCGCTCTCCTATGTCCTTGTACTCGTGTTGACTCCTCAGTCACCCTTGACATCCCTATTCTCAACCCCTCCTCCACCCAGTGCCAACCGTGCCCGTGGCAGTGCCAGGCGTTGGCGGGAGCTGATCCTGCTCCAAGGAGCCCCCTGCCTGCTTGCTCCACAGCAGCACGGCACCATCGGCACTAACACTCAGAAGTCAGCCAGCTTCAAAGGGCCCTTGTCAAACATCAAACACACACTAGGGGTGGGAGGGACAGGGGCTTTTAAATCTCTGAGAAAAAGCCAGATAAAGAGGGAAAAAAAGGAAAAAAGGGGGGGAACAAAATTAAAAGAAGATGAAGGAGAGAAAAAAAAAGGAGGAAGAGGATTGGGAGATGTGCATTCACGAAGAGGAAGATGGGGGAAGGAGGTGGTCGGGGGGGGTATATATTGGAGTCAAATACTGCTGAGATCAGAAAGGAAAGTACAATTTATTTTCTGCCTGTATGCAAGCGAGCTGCCTCGAAAGAGTTAGTAGTCACAAGATCCCTTCAACTATATGTGGCAAACCACCCCCCCCACTTCGCTTTCCATTTCATGCACTCGTTTTTCTTGATATTGGCATGTTTTTTTTTTCTTTAGATTCTTGAAGTCTCTTTGTGGAGACGGATGAAGGGAAGAAGAAAAAGTTACGGCGGCTGGGCGAGTTGTCTCGCTAACGCCACACAGAGCTCCTGCTGCCTGGAGCCTGGTGCATCCTGGGAGAAGGAGTCATCTCCAAAAATCACAGGGGAGACATTAAAAAAAAAAAGAGTTCAAGTGGGAGAGGAAGAACGAGAGAGGAAAACGAGAGTCGGGAGAGGAGAAAAAGACGCTCTTCCCTTCTGCGGCGTCTTTTTTCCCCCCTTCTCTATGAAAGTATACGCACTTGGGCGCTCGCGCATTATATCGCTTGTTTTTCGCCCAAAACCCCAACCTCTTCTCGACTTCAGTCCCCGCCCCCCCAACACGACTCAGGGAGCTGGTTCTCGTAGCCACGCCAACCCCCCCTCTCCCTTCCTCAATTCAAGCTCCCACAAGCTACTGAGAGCCACTCAATGGGGGAGATCAAGAGAAAGAGGGAGAGATGGGGTAGGATGGAGGGGGGGGGGGGGGGGAGGGGGTACTGTGACAAAAATGGAAGAGGGGGCGGGGGGTGGTGGGTATGCTCAGCAGGAGGTTGTCACTAAAGGAGCCACACAAGCTGATTCCATTCATCTTCAGATCAAAGGCACGTCTTTGGGGAGTTAGCTAGCTGATTTGGGGAGCATCAGTTCAGGATCCCCTTTTAAAGATCTTGACCACTTGACCTCTGCATTATAACAATCATCCCTGTCCCCTCTTATTCCTACTCCTTCGCTGCATCATAAAGCTATTTTTTTTTCTTCTTTAAAATAAAGCTGAGAGAAATATTGAACCTCAATATGCACCTAAAATGCTTGTTTATGCAGAAAATATAACAGCAACAGCCTCTTGTTTGGAGATCCTACAGAGCTGGGTGGCACATAGACCGAGGGTGTGTGTGTGTGTGTGTGTGGTGTTGTGATGAAAAGTAAGGGGGGGGGGCTATATGCTAATTCTGTCTTTCATTTACTGACTTTTATATGAAAATGAGTGGAGCGGAAGAATACGGTAGTCTGTCAAAACAAGCACGCTTTAAAAAAAACAAAAAAAAAAAACATGCCAGAATCCCACAGGAAGGGGGACACAGTCAGATGTTGAAATGACACATCTTTAAGCACAATGAGAGAAGGAGGGAGGGGGGGGGGGAGAAAGAATGAAAGAAAAAAGAAAAACGAAGAAGGGATGTTCCTTACAGGGAAGTGGGGTAGTGAGACTTGTCCGTTGATCTTGACACTTCGGTGCATCTCCCACTGTAGTAGTTTCTTTGAGCCCAGCTTGTATGGCGGGATCCCGTCTCTGTCGTGACACACACACAAAAAAAAACAACAACAAACCTTTAAACAACAACAAAAAAAAAAGAAAGAAAAAAAAATTCCTAACATATTCTGTCAAAGCTGCATATATGATCTAGACTGACTTTGCTCGTTGTCACATGATAAACATCACAACTATCCGAAACCCTCGAATTCTCGGTTTTTGATGGTTTCTTCAAAACTGGTATCTCCTCTGAGGATACACAAGCCTACCATTCCTTTTAAGATGTTTCTGGAACTCCCCCCCCCCCCCCCCCCCCCCCAAGGGAAAGGAAAAAAAAACATTTTCAGATGACCCACATTAAGTGCATTAGCAAGGCGAGACACCTCTGTTAACAGCTCTGGATGGGACCACTCAAGTGACTAAAACAACACCACCATCAACCCAAAACCCCCCTGGCCAGCACTTTACAGACGTATCAAAGAGCAGCACAAACTAACACGAAGAGTTAAAAACAAACAGAGTCTGGCCATAAATGAGATATGGAAAATTCTCAAACACGCTGATAAAAGAGCTGACTGCAAATGTCTTCTTGTTCTTCAGAAGAACTCCACCGCTATAACTAAAGCCAGGGGAAAAAAGGATACATTTCATCTGTACATCTACCTTGTCAGTCTTGTTTGTGAGGGCAAAACAAGTCCAAAAAAAGTGAAATATTACGTGGAGTTCGCTTCTGATAGCAGGACATTGCAGGAGACGTGAATAGCTAGAAGTGCTAAAACCGTCTTAGCAAGAATCTTGCTCAATTTGTGTACATAAAATCTATTGGTTTCCTTTTCCGGAATTGTCTTCTTCTAATTGTTTTCATTGTCAACTCAACCTATGCATAACCAGTTAGCAGCCATTTAAGCCAGGCCAATTATCTTGGCCTTTTTAAAACTCCAAAGTGTCTGACCTAGCCCAAAGGCGTTTTTTTTTTTTTTTGCGGGCTCTTTGAAATCTCACACTCATGCGCATATGCATCCACTGCCATCTTCATTTGGCAACAGCTCTGCAGAGAGTCTCTGATCTCTACAACATCAAAAGGCTGGTTTGTAAGATAAGGTAATGTTTGAAGTTGGCGCAGTAGCATTCCCTAGCGTCCGAGTAAATCCATAAATAAGATATAAGCAAAAAAGAAAAGAAAAAAAAAAAAAACCACCCCCCCCTTCCTTTATCTCGAAATGAGATTCAAATTTGAACTGTGCCTTTTAACTGTTATAAAAAGATATACTAATCAAATTGTTCCCCCAACGAAGAGGAAGAATACCTTTATTTCAGATGGAAAAAATGGGGGAGGCAGGGGATATTAGAGGAGGCCGATGAAGTCAAGCTCTCTATGCAAAGCTTGGCAGGATTCCTCAGTTTATGTGATTTTATCACTGGTGTTTGGTTATTTGCATAAACAGGGGCTGCTTTCCTCTGTGAGAAGAAACCTCTTTTTCAGAGGCGGTAACTAGACTAGGACTAATCTAAAATACAGACCATTTTGGGCTTTTCTCTGGCCATTTTTTGTACATGTAGAAAGATAATCAAGTCTTTTAGTTTCATAATGTCCAAACTTGATCCATTTTTTTTTTGGGCCAGAAAGACGACAACCCAAGTGACAAATAGGAGTGACATTCAGAAGTAATCGGTGGTATGTTTTGGGGGGAATTAGTGTCTCTCTCTTTACCCTTAAGGGTTGCTTGAGGTACAGACAGAACTAGAAAATAAACAACTCAGTGACTACACTGCTAATGAATACAGACCACAGAGAAAGTTCCAGAAAAAAAAAATCAGGTACCCATCTCTTCTTTGGCTTCTTTTACTCTACTTTTTAGGTGAGAAAAAAAAAAGAACAAAACCGATACACAAATCAAGCTTGAGATCTAGACCCCTTCAACCAAAAAGTTCATTTTCAGTCAACCCTCCTAAACACTAGTGGATCTACCATGGTGGCAAGGACTAGGGGGAAAAAAACAGCCCAGACTCTTTCATATGCTCTTGCTTTACGGGGATCTCCTATTCACTTGTGCAACTAATTTTCAAAGCAGCCAGCCTCCCTCTTATCCCCCTAAGCTCCCCTAGCCTAACAATGGGCTGAAAGCGATTCAGTTAAGCCTTTCATCCTCCGTGCACTTTATTTCTCACTCCCTGCACTCCAGTTCCCCGCTACCACGCTAAGTTTCCGGCCAAAAAAAAAAAAGAAGAAGAAGAAGAAGAAGGAGGAGGAGGGAAGCGAAGGGGTACGTGATGAGGGGTGGGACCCTAAATCTGGGCAGGAAGAAGAATTCCAGGTGACCCGTCCAAATGTCCAGAATTGAGTATGTACCCCCCACCCTCACTTCACCCTACCCCAACAACACCACCTCCACTGTTGCTCCACTCCCAGAGAAAGCCAGCCTGACACCTGATCCCATCACGCTACGGCTGCTAGAAGGGAATCATACCACCACGCAACTAAGCCTCTCTTTCAAGCCCCGCCAACACCCCCCCCCTCCCCCCCTACGAGCTCTGTTTTAAGACGGAACAGCTAATTTTTTTTTTTGTCTTTTTCTTTTTTCTTTTGAAATGGTGAGATAATAAAGAATAGACCGCTGAGTTCTGTCTGGAAAAAAAAAAAAAAGAGGAGGTATTTTATTTCTTCTCAAAAGAAAGTGGTGACATTCCATGTGAAAAGACGTTTTTACTTGAAACGCGGCAGAGAAGGGTTTCTGAGGACTTTGGGTGCCGTGGGTTGCGTTTCAGGCGAGCTTAACCATATTAAAACGTTAACTCATTCTGTTGATATGTATAAGAACATACTGTAGCTCAATGAACACAACGGTGCCAAGAGGAGAATTTATGTACCCCTTTGACCCACCTGATGCGCAGAGTTGACAGTGATGTGCCAGTAAATCCACGCGAGACAGAAGGAAAAAAAGAAGATTGAATTAAAGGCAGGAGATACTTACACGCTGCTGTCAGTCATCGACATGGAGTCGTCGGTCGTCGCATCGCTGGAGATCTCGCTGTCGTTGGCACTGCTGGCAGGGGCAAAGACGTGGCCTGAATTAACAAAGTATGGGCTCGCGGGGTCCCCTCGTCTCTGAGACCTAAAAATCAGATCAGAAAACTCTGCGACATCTTCTACTGGCCGATTCGGTGTGGAGAGAGAAAAAACACTCTAATCAACTCTGTTATAAATATTAAAGTATTTTAGTTGGGCTCGGTTTCGACAGTCAGAAAAACGCTCCGTGAAATATCGTTATATCTTGTCCAAACTTAAATGATTATTGTCTGTTCATCATTCACTGTTCATCATTCAGTCACTTCCAGACCCCCCCCCCCCCCAGTGTATTAAGACAACACTGTGGATTATGTTTGAGTTTTTAGCATTGTTTTTCCATTGCCCTAAAGGGCAAGTGAAGTTGAAAGTGAGGTAACTTGGTGCAGCCTCACTATCAATGGACAACTGGCACATCCCCATGTTCTCCTATCTTTACACCTCTTTTGTTTGGGAAAACTTCCCGCACTTTTTTTTTTTCAGTCCCAGGCTTCACTTTTTTTTCCTTCTTTCTCTCCCTCATTCCAACCTCCCACCCCTCCCTGGCAGCCACCTCCTCCTCCTCCTTCTAAAGTCTCTTTCTACTCTCTCCTGCTGTGCTGCATTCCTGTTTCACTGGCAAAGAAGCTGCTAGGGAGGGGGAGAAAACTTGAGCTTAAAAGCTGGAGCAGGGAAGAAACGGGGAGAAAGAGAGAGAGAAGAGGGGAAAGAGAAAAAGAAAGGAGGAAAGGAAGAAAGGAGGAGGAGGAGGGGGGGGGGGGGGCACTGAGCTTTATGAGAATGCCTACTACCCAGAGTTCTGTGAGGAGAGAGACGCAGCATGACTAAAGCCTAAGGCCCCAGCACAAACCTGACCTTTGGAGGGTCTTGGACAGAGTCAGGTATTTAGCACAGCTGGGCTCACATTCTCTCCCCCTTTGCTTTTCCTTTCTTTCATGCTCTCCTCCCCCTTCCTGTCTTCCCTTCCCCTCTCTCTCTCTTTCTCCTTTTCTCTCGCTCACTAACGCATGCTTAGTCTCTGTCAGAGGGATTCTTTCAAAAAAAAAAAAAGAAAAAAAGTAGAGATAAAAGAGACAAGGACGGCAGTAGAAAGAGGAGGGAAAAAAAGCCCTAAAATCATAAGCAAAGGGAACAGTAGTTGAAGAGCTGCTCTGGTAGGAGACTAAAGTGGGGAGTTTCTAAGTGGGGGAGTTGGGTGAGGGGCTGGGGGGGGGGGGGGGGTTGTCTGAGCAGTGGTGAAATTAGTTCCACATGTTTCAGATAGAAGTTCAGTGACATAGGGAGTTTGGTGCAAGCCATGGAGAAAGGGAGGTGGGCCTCTCTCTCCTTCTCTCTCTTTAGTGAAAATGAAGAATGTGGGGATAACACCAGGAAGTGGTAGAGATGCCCTTCTAACAACAACATCTAAAGTCTAACAGTAAAACATTAGGACACTCTGTCTCCTTGGTGTGTTCGCACTAAGACACACAGAAACACTTAAAGACACACACACACACACACGCACACAGCTGAATGATCTGAACTAAGGTGCTGGCTTTGGATCGGATCTGTTATTTTGCCTCCATCCTCTATGTGTTCTCTATTAGACTGAAAAAGGGTGTTCTAACATTATATTCACTACAGAGGGAAAGACGGGTTTCCATTAGAGTAACCAATTTCAGTATGTAATCTTAGAACAAAACAAAGAATGGGAAACTTTTACCATTCCACTATAATTGTACCCAGATGCCTCTTGTTTTATTGTGCAGATGTACTAAGAGCAGTTTGGTCAATTCTCTAAAAACTCCTCTTTGATGCAAAATCATGCATAAAATCCACACTTTCACAATGTTTCCACTGTCAAGGGGTTGCAGCTGTTGGATGATATTTGGTAAGAGATCTGAAAGGAGTGAGCCCCAAGGCTTCCCAGAAACATCTTATCTTTCATCTTTGACCAAACAACAAAATCAATCCTTGGCAGCTCCAGTAACTACGCGAGTATGTGACTGGTGACCAAACTGGCTCAAACAGCTATGCTTTACAAAAACTGAAGAGTACCAGAGCATGACGCTGCAATGCTGACAGAGTGTTAGAAAAACCCGTCAAGTGACTGAATCCGGCTGCTATCTGAGAGCGTATCAAGGCAAAGTTAGGTAGAGTGAGAAAACTGACGGCTATTTTCAAGACTGCGTTACAGGAGCGACTATTGTCATAGATGTTTTCCCATGCTAACAACCTGCAAGGTGGATAACTTCCGAACAGAAATAAATGACGTATAATCACTGAAAATTAATGTTCTATCAAATTCCTCATCATAAATACGTTTATATTTCACCATAAGATCGCATGCGGAGACTCAAATAAACTTTGAATCTTTTATGTTGGATATTCTACACTAATGCGTTGGACATCTGTTCTCTTTGGACATATCACCAGGACTATACAGACGACAAACTAAATTTTCATTCGCTTACCTGTATCCAAGCTCCAACATATCAGTGGTCCTCATGGATACTGTCGCGCGCAGCGTTTTTGACGATAATCCAACGACTGTTGCCAGTGCTTTAGCCTTCAAGTCATTGCAACTCCATTCCTTGTCCTCAATCAAGGGAGGAAGATAGCCACACATTAGCTTGAGGCTCCCCAGACCGCTGTGGTTTACATAAGCGGCATTCTCGCAACCAGTGCGAACGTATTCGAGGTATATGTCAGAAGTCAAAAACATCTGGTAAGCATTCTCCTCCATAGTAGACTGAATCTCAGTTTGTGCTTGGTCGAACATCGCCGAGTCAATCTGTTGCTTCTTAATACTATCCCTTATGTATGTCTTTGTCGCAGGCTTTAACTGCTTGGCAACGATGCTGTTGTTCTCGATGTACCTTTTGTAAATAGCTTTGGCAACTCTTTGCGTTTTTGAATCCTTGAGGTCCATTTGTCTGAACCCATTGCAGGCGAACCAGAAGTCTAAAGTGTCGACACATTTCTCCCGCTCTAAGAATGTCCTGAAAAGATGAGCACCATCCTGGTCACCAAGGAGAAAATGCAAAGACTTCGTCCACCGGGCAAGCGGGGAGTCCGGGGAGGCACTCCCCTCAGGTTCCCCTAACCCATCTTCATTTCTCCTCGGCGTGCTGCCGGGGAGTGCGACCGCGGCGGTTTTAGCCTTGTTTAGAGGTCTCATTTTCAGATATTTGGAAGAACTGTGACATGATGCCTCACCCTCTTCCCCTGGGACAGGAGGACGAGGTGCATCTTCTCTGAAACTACTGCCGATGGGCTCCGAGAGCGCCCTGCTCATGGCTCCACCGTGACTGTGACTGTGTGTGCCGCTAGCCTGCTCAGAGCTCGGCTCTAATCTCCTCACACTCTAAGGCCAGCAGGGGAGCTTCTCTGCTCTTCTTCTATCTGCAACAGAAAGTATTGATCTAATCAAAACCAGATTCACAAAACTTAAAGGGGTAGAACACAGAGTGCACGGATCTTTCAAGACCCCGGTTGGCTTATAGATCTTTCCACTACTATGGGAAAACAAGAGGGCAAATCGATTATTACAGTCATGTAACGAATGCGTTTACTGCAAGCAGCAGTGGGGTACGCACTGTAATCAGATACTGATATAAAACGAAAATTAACGACACAATGATCAACATTCCTTAACTGTACTGCCTTAACTGTAGGTTTGTGTGCACTGGTAACGCTGATTGCAAACGTTATAATTTGTATACTCAGATGAATTCAGTTCGCATCGTGATTTCACATTCGCCTCTTCAACAATCACTTGTCCCCATGAAATAATAGTACACGGTCTTGTCACTACAATGATAGTATTCGGTATTGCACACTCGAGCACACTTAACGATCAAATACTCAGGGAGGAAAAGCGTTTTAGCGTATAACAATCGTGACAAATTATTCGGTATCGATCATTCCCACAATTTGCCCCCATAATTCACCGATCACAGGTTACACCAAAGCACTTATTCGGCAATCCCATTCCATCCAACCCGGCTTTAAAACAACAGTTTATCTCAATTTCTCAGCACCTTTCCGAAGTAACAGACACTAAAGACTAACAAACAACTGTCAATCTAATTAGAGAATTAATTCCTGCAGATCAGCAGGCTATATAAGACAAATATGCTACCAATGTACACATTTTAGCATGCTTTACGGAGAAAGCATTCCAAGGAACGTCAATCTACAGAATGAAAGGACAAGATCAGTTTACGTACCATTGTAAAACGAATTTGTGTTCAACAAAAACAAATGAAAAAAGTAAGAGAATGTAACTCCTCTGACGTGCTGTCCTTGTTAAACACTTGAAGAGATGTAAATCCAACAAAAAACGCTTCCGATCGTAACAGTAATCCGAAAGGGTTGAAATTCAGATGTCGCCTAAATGTTGACTATAGGCTACATTACGTTCATGAGCACGAGAGACCGTCTGATGTACTCCTGTCCCATTCATCAACTGACCCTAAAGCACGCGAAGAGCCCTCCTATTTCGATCAGAAGGGGGTGTCAAAGTATCAAGGGGGTAGTGCTAAACCCCGCTGCAGACAGCCCACTCTTGGTTGGTGACAACTTCAAAACGAGATTATCAATTTTATTAAGCCAATGTTTTGCGAACTGTGAAAGCACACGCACACTATTTATTGATCGAAAATTCTTGTCAATCTGGTCTGCATTCATTCGCCTACAGAACAAAACGGAGAGTGTATTTATAAACTTCAAAGCGATTCAGCGTAGGCTACATCAAAGCGAATAAATAGGGCCCCCGCTACAATGGCACCATGCCGTCGAATTTAGCGTTGATTTTCCTCTAAAAAGAAAATACAGTCCAGAATGTATCCAAAAGTAAGTAGCGGATTAAACAACAATGTCCCTTGCTTGGCTAGCGGTTTGTACACTGCGAAGACATAAATATGCGAAAACTGATACAAAGAATATATGTGCAAAATGTTGCTTTCCCTCTGTACCAGGTACTGTTTTAAGTAGTCGTTGCAAACGGTGCAACTCCTCCAGGCTAATTCAAAACGAACTGGAGGGTTTAACTGTGGAGTTCAAAGTGAGTTGCCGCCGACCTAGTCCCGGCAGGACGATATAACATAATCAAAGTTTCCATAGGATTCTGCGAATACTGATGAATGAAGATGTGCAACAGCAGTCCAGACAGCTCTGGCGACACATAGACTAAGACTGAAGAACAACGCGAAAGTCGGCAGTACCTAACAAGGGATTTACAGATTTTTTGAGACGACACATTTTTACAATGTTGCAAGGACCTTATCAAAGACCGACAGTCCTGAGCCAACTCCCCGAGGCTCCAGAGCGTCAGAAGTAAGTGATCTGCCGCCCAAAAAACATTATCGCCGCAATTCTTCTGTTGCTACATAAACTTTAAAGACACAAACCTTCCGTCTCGCATGTTTTTTTCTCTTTAACGTCCTCCTTGCCGGAGTGAAGACAAACGATGCGACCAGCGGCTTGTGATACAATCTACATTATAATCTTTTAACAGTTTTTACCCACCCCTCCATATTAAATGCATTTGGTTATAAGATGAAATACTTTAGACATTGTTTATCACAAAAAGGCTTGTACAGTTACAAAGTCCTCATTAGGCAATGGTCACAGAGGCAAGAGAAACGTCTTCACCACATTTTTTAAATGCGGATGACTTTCCTAACGTCATTGCACGGAGATCTTAAAAAGGGAGAGAGACACTGATCCTACCCCATAATACTTCAAAGAGTATATTGTCCCTTTGATGTTGAACATAAACTCCAAAGAACACGATATAATTAAATAAGTGAATTCCAGCAGAAAAACGGCGATAGCACGACTGTTGTCTCGAGTGCTTGGATAGCAGTGGAAATGAAAATATCACTGCTTCGCTGCTTTGCAATTAGGCAATCATGGTGTTGCATTTTAGCGCATTCTCCTTATACGTAAGATATTGTCTTATATTACCATGTAGCCTATGTGAGCTGGCTATAGGCACAGAAGTGCCAAGCATTCAAACAACCCTAATTCCCTGGATCTAGTAGAATGTGAAGAAGACAGGCTTTACCTTAGCAAATTTCCACCCTTCACCCCTTACACTAATGTCATGTCACATATTTCTGGGATCACCAGACACCCAAGGCCAAAAATGTAACAATACTCATTTCTGGTAAAAAAAAAACAAAAAAAACCCAAAAAACAGAATGGCTGCTGTTTTTGAATCCATTGGTAGACAATGTCCATTCAGTGGTCAGTCACCGAGAGCAAAAATATGGCATCCAAGGCAAGAGGCACCATGTGACCACACCTGTTGGCCATTTCATGCCAGCACAATTATCTAGCCATGGTGAAGAGGGTCCTGTGAAGTGGTAGCACAACCCTTTTTGATGTTGACCCCTCTCCGACCCCTTTGTAGTGGCCCCAGCCATTTCACAGGGGGACCCAAATGTTTGAAAAACACAATACAGGATGAGAGGGGAAGGGTGTTGCTAAGAAACCTCAATAAAACAGGGTGACCTAGGGGCTAATTGAGGCCGTGTGCAACGGAACAAATAAAATGCATCCGACCCATCATTACAGAAGGCAAATAACTGATATCAGACAAGTGTATAACAACACTGTAAACTTAGGTAAGCTTTGTGATGCAAATCTGTGTGATATGAGGGTTTTGGTACATCAAAGGGAGAACATTCTCTAAGGAATGGCAAATTGGCATTTTCAGTTAACTTTAAGACTTCTTTTTTTTTCTTTCATATCTTAAATCCATATGCCATTTAAGAAAGAGCTTTGGTTGAAAGACTGAGAGGAATTGCATGGTCTCAAACATACTCAATGCACGATCAATCACAATGTTTGTTGGTTTCGCTTTTTTTAAAAAAAATAATAATTATTTAATTCTTTCTTTAAAGTGATCAGTTTTGTCCATGTGTTGTTAATGATTTGTTTTGATCATCTTTGGAAATTCCTCCTTCGGAAACGTCATGCTAAGGGTCAGTTAAGTAAACCAAACTTGTAATTTACATTGTGTTTAGTGAACTTAGAAGTAGTCCATGTGTATTGGACATGTTATTTAATACATGTCTAAAGTCTTTTTTGATGCTAAGGCCATGTCCTGAAACGACCCTGACACCAAATATTAAGTTAACATTGATTAAGGTTCAGATTAAGACAATTTTACACAGAAAATGAGACACATACTTGTTCAGTGAGTGAACAAGTTACAGCAGTTGTAGAGATGTGAAGCTAAACCTGGGGATCTGAAAAATAAGTAAATTTTGAGAGTTCAAAGGCTTATTTTGACCGTGCCATTAGCGTAAACTCTAATAAAGTTAAGTGCATCTGGGGGAGAGTGCATGCATCTCCCTTTGAACGATCCCTGTGATCATTTGCCACTCTCAATTAGTGTATTGTCCACTTGTACTTTCAGCTGGTGGTGAAACTTCCAACTGATCTCTTTGAACTGATTATCCCTTTAGCTGAAGCCTGACTGACGAATATTTGCAGGACAATAGAAAATGGAAGCTCATGTCGCAGGAGAGCATACTGGTCTGTTTACAACAAGGCAAGAGGCAGAGAGAAGAAAGACGAAAAGCAATGCAAGACAGAGCTTGGAAAAGTGGTGAATATGTGTATGTACATCCATGGAACTTTAACTTTACACTCTTCTTTCTCAGAGAGAGAGTGAGAGAGAGAGAAAGAGAGAGAGAGAGAGAGGGAAAGGGGGAGGTGGTGTCTCTGTGTGCTAACTCCATTCTCATCTAACTTTCTCTGAATCTCTTCAAAACTGCGCAGAGATAGAAAAAAAAACCTTGTGCTTGTCACTTGTGGGAAAAAATGGATAGAAAAGTAACGAAGGGGGGGGGGGGGTTGAAATAGGAGAGGGGAAAGCAGAAATGACAGAGAGGGAGAGAGAGAGAGAGGGAGAGAGAGAGAGGGGGAGAGAGAGAGAGAAGGAGTGCAGTTGTCAGCAGAATCAGATGGCGAGCAGGCAGCAGAAGCAGGCGAAGATACAATTAAAGTGTGGAGTTAAGACGGCCTTTGAAGTTGGACATGGTGCCTAACACCCTTAAAGTTGGAGAAAGCAGCCATTCATCCTCCTGTTATGCCTCGTTAAGAGGATAGACTTAAAAGGGCCAATTTGAGAAAATAAACTTTAATTTTGACTCAATATCCAAATAAGATGAGTGGGTGACAAAGAAAGAAAGAAAGAAAGAAAGAAAGAAAGAAAGAAAGAAAGAAAGAAAGAAAGAAAGATCTTCATCCCAGAGAAAAACAACAAAAAAAGAAAGCCCTCCAAAAAAAAAAACAAGAAACCCCTGATTCTCTGATCGAAGTGTCTGGGCCAAGGGTGTGCATTCAAGCATTTTAAATTAATAATGACTTTCTCATTCCCCTCTTTTCGCTCTTAATCCTGTTTAGCGGTGACTAAAAAGTTTAATACTATATAGATGCAATGTTTGAAGTGCAGTCTGGAGGTTTAGATTATAGAAAACTTTGTTCTTAAACTTCTCGGCTGCAGTCTCTTTCCTCCATCGCTCTTCACATAAGTGGTTTTTTTTTTTTTACTGTTTAGGTAAGTATTTGTCGTTAATCATTGAAACTCACAACACGATAAATCCATCTGCTATTTTGTTCAGAATTTCCACTGAATAAAAGTGACTCATTCTTCTCAGGTTGTACTGAATACTTGTGGCATCATTTATGTATGGCATCTGTTGCAGTTTACTTGTGTGTTGCCTTTTGAAAACAACAACAACAACAACAACAATAACAAAAAAAAAAAAAAACATTTTCCATGGTCAGAGGAATTGCACAACTCAAATTCAGGAGAAGGGCACAATCTTTTGACCCCTTGCCTGGCCAGCCTGAAATCTTCTTCTCCAGAGCTTTATTCTCCTCTGAGAAAAAACACTTTGAGATTAGACAAGTTGTGTCGTGGGATGCTAACTTGTGTCAGCTTCTCTGCAGTGTTGTAGAGGCTGAATTTCAAAACACTTCAGAGAGCAAAGGTAGAACAGAGTGAGAACAAAGCCAGCTTCTTCTCTGCACCTATCTCTGAGCAAACCTTGAAGATTGGAGTTGGAAAAATATTCCCATAGAAGTAAACAACAACAACAACAACAAGAAAAAGGAAAGAAAAGTCCTTCTTACTGGCAATCTCATTCTGTTTTTTTTCCCCTGTTAAATGGCAATATGAAACAAATGTGTCAAAAATAAACAGACATGGGACACATGATTTCACACAAAGACTGGATTGTGAAATGGATCAACGTGTCACGGACAGCCACACAGAGACAAGAAAAAACATCTCGCTAATGCTCTCTACATATCAGAGAACAAAAGAAAACACGCAACTCGACGGCTTTCAGATGAACCGATGGCCGATGCCATTTTATTACATCATCTGAGAGCGGATGACAAAGCCAGCGGAAAACGCAAGAGACCCGGTAGTTCAACGCGAATACAGGTAACAATCAAAGGAATGTCTCCCAGTGTTTACCTTCCCGCACCTTAAATAATGTGGTGACAGAGTGTGAGAGAGATAGAGAGAGAGAGAGAGAGAGAGAGAGAGAAAGAAAGAGAGGCCAGAAAAGGACAAAGATAGGATTGACAGACAAAAGAAAAGAGGGTGGTTACTTCAGCATCAGATCCAATGCCGTAAAATGTAAAGGTGAACAAACACACAAAGTGGCTCCTCCTCCCGGCTTGTCGGGTGTTTGTTTTTTTTAAATGCAAACGAGTGGATGTGTCAGTGGTGGTTACCCTCTCGGACCACATGAAAGGAGAGGAAAGGCTGGTGCTAACTTCCTCCTGTGACCTTTTCCCTCCCGCTAAAGTTTCATGCATTTCCCTGATTTATGGTCTAACAGAACAGATCTACAGCATCATAGATATGGTACTGGGAAAATCCCTGGTCACAGAACTAACATTAACCTCAAAAAATGCACAGTGTCACAAGGGGCTGTGTTAGTATTTTGTCAGCTCTCTAACCAGATATTCCTGGAGTTTTTTTTTAATATACACATGTATGCTATACATATATGCTGTACTTTAATGATGATGCGTAATGATGAACATGGATTGGAGTATAGATGGAATATAGATTATAGTAATGTACAGATACGCAGAGTGGTATCCTACAGTATGTTTTTTTGGAAAAATAAAAGCCTGTAAAAATCTTCTTCGGAACGTTTCTCTGTAGTCAAAGAATTGGCTAAAGCATTCGGAATTCAACAGGTTTCAAAACTCCTACCATAATGCCCCCCCCCCCCCCCCCCCCCCACACACACACACTCACTCACACCCTCCACAACTACCAAAGACACAAAAGCACAGATACTGTTAAACAGCCCAAAAGCCAAGAACTGAAAGCAGTCACGGGCTCAATCTGGCGCAGTTTAATTTAGGAGGTGTAAAATGGTAAGATAGATGACACTGAATGTCAAGCACAAAACCCATGTTCTCCCTCTTGGCTGATCTCTGTACATGGTGGAAATCACTCCACCTTCCTCAATGCGGCCCTCAATCACACCCCCCCTGTGTTCTACTTCCTCTCCCGGATGATGGGGGTCATTAGACTAAGTGATTACAGTGATAAGGGGCATCGGTCAAAAGAAAATAGAGGAAGTTGGAATCAATCAGCTTGCGTGGTGAGCTGTTTGTTTTTTTTGTATTTTGTTTTTCTTTTTTCTTTTTCTCATGAAAGAAGGGCACAAGATCAAACGCCTCAGCACCAGCTGGGTCTTCAGGAACCCCTTTGGTTGGCTGGACTCTGCCAGGCAGCTGGAGGATGGAGGGGGCATCCTGGGAGGGTTCAAATGATGGGTGACTCCGACAAAAAAAAAAAAAAGGCCTTGGGTTTGGCCACTTTGCAACTTCATTATGGTCTCTTGTTAAGGTGTGAACATCTCGAAATACATGAGCAGTGGAGTATCAGAAAAGAAAAAAGATCAGGTCGCTTGCACTGATACTGTGAACTGGACCCGACGTGTTTCTCAGTGGTAGGTTCATTGAAAAACAAACAAATGAAGCGAAATAAACCAAATCTTCATCGTTCAAAATCATGGCTCTCGAAGATTCAGGCAGCATCACACCAGTTTACGATATCCATCTCTCTCTATCATGCCAACGCACCATCACGCATATTAGGCAGCCAGATGCATATGCCGCGCACATGAAGCCTGACAGGTGAAGGATTTTATTCCTGTGGGTGAACGACGCACATGAAGTTACATGCATTTTGATATAAAAGCTTTAGTGTTCTGGCCAGATTTTCGAGTAACAATCAGCATCTCCCAATTCACAGAGGTGCAGGTGCAAAGTCGAGAAAACCACGCATCCAAACACATATCGAAGCCAAAAGTTCAAAACGCCTTAATGTGAGATGTCCTGCACTGCTAAACTCCAGCCCCGTCTCTGATCAATAAGCCTTCGGGGTAATATTTACCAATTTCCCATGCTTGAGCAGTCTGAGGGAACATGACTGGACTCACCTCATTCAGGCCGTTTTTCCCAACTGAATCCTCAGTAGTGCTGCTGACCCCTCCTCCTCCTCCTCCTCCTCCTCTCCCAGGGGGACCTACAAATAACACACACAATTTAACATGCACGTTACAGACAGAAGGTATCGTATGTGTCTTCTCAAGTGCATCTGAGCTGCCTCGGCGCAAATACAATTCTATATGCGAACAGGCAGCGTTAGCCTATGAATGCTGCCCCGACAATGCCCCTCATTCATCGGCATTTCAACGCTGAGGTGTACAAAAGCTGCCAGGGTCAGGCTCTCAAAGACATTCCATGGGTATACTTTATCGTCTACGCTTTCAAAGCCTTTTGTTCAACCCCCCCCTCCCCCCACAAGACTGGAAATGTCATTCCACCTGAATTCCTCATCCAAATTAATCTTCTCACCACTACACGGAGAGAGGTGTCTTATGTTCTTGTGAATGGCCATGTAAAGCTCATTGACTATTGCAGAGGGGGGGGGGGGCTGTGACTGTTAGCGACTGTTTTTTTGGCACCCTATCACCTCCTACCAGCACGTCTACAAAGCTAGTCGAGTCTTAGGTCCCTTGTTTTTCACAACCTTTGGTTTCCTTTGATTCCCACAGCCTTCCTGTCCGCTATTGTTTGGTGCCAAGCATATGTGTAATATGATCCCTGCCTTTGAGGGCAGTTTTCTCTTTTGTTCCCCTTAGTGAGGCAGAAGGGCAGGCAGAATGTGATCACTTTGCAGGAAACCTGTATGAGGTGATGTAATTTATCTGTATTCTCATGGGGGGGGGGCGTCACCTGGCATGACATCATCAGGCCAGGGCCAGGGCAATTAGCATAAAAACGATAACGGACAGGTATTGTAGAACCTACAACAACGAACGAGATTTTCTTTGCGATAAACACTTCTTTGAATTCAGCAAACAAGCTTTATACCCACAGAAGCCATAATGAGAATGTACAAAATGCAAGGTCTGTAAATCATACAGATTTAACCCTGCTGCTATGTTCAAATTCACATGAAAGTATCATACATCTCTACTACTTGTCCAGAGTTGCTCTTTGGCTATTTTGACCAAGAGTCACTGATGTAACACCGTTATGTTCAGCGGGTGAAGAAAAAGGCGATCAAACCCTGCGATCTACTGTGCGTCCATGCGGGACCACATGAAAGAAGAAGCACACAATCTTTATTCGCTTAATAGTTAACAGTGTAGTTTCTGTGCTAGTAGTAGTGTAACTGTGTGTCAACGGACAGATTTAAAGAGGGTATTAACCCGATTGTGCTGTGTCACACCTTAGTGAGACAGCTTTTCTTGTCTGTCAATGCACCTTAACGTAATTCCTTAAGAGATGGGCTTCTGGTACCATCAGTAGAAGCTACAGTAATCCCTGACTCTTACAGCTGTAAACATTGATTGTAAATGTGAGAGAGAGAGAGAGAGAGAGAGAGAAGGGAAAGAGAGTGAGTGAGCAAGAGAGAGAGAGAGAGAGAGAGAGAGAGAGAGGGCGAGAGGAAAGAGAAGTATGGAAAGAGTAAGAGAGAGAGAGAGAGAGAGAGAGAGAGAGAGAGAGAGAGAGAGAGAGGAAGATGG
Organism: Chanos chanos; assembly: GCF_902362185.1. Lineage (NCBI taxonomy): Eukaryota > Metazoa > Chordata > Actinopteri > Gonorynchiformes > Chanidae > Chanos > Chanos chanos. Next base: position 8,550,525 of record NC_044502.1, read on the forward strand.
TGTTAGTGTTTAAGAGTGAACAGGAGAATGTCTGATTGATACTGAACTGCTATTATGGTCCTTTATGTTATATATTCAGTCATTCATTTATTTTCTAAGCTTCTTATCCTAATTAGGGTCGTGGGGGGTGCTGGAGCCTATCCCAGCGCTCATTGGGTGAAAGGCGGGGGAAACACCTTGGTCACCAGGGTCGACAGTCCATCACAGCCTTTAGGTTCTACAGAGCCTTTCAAATACGTATCTATTTAATGAAATAAACTGAAAAAAATGAAGGTGGGCAAATAATAATAACGGCTGGAAGAAAAGGCATTTTTAATATGCAAAGTGTGTAATAGATTAGAGCTTTTCCCAGTTCTGACTTCTCTTTTACTCACTATCTTGAGTGTCCATCCAGTATTGAATACTTCAAGAATAATAAAGAGAAAAGAAAGAAAGAAATGGATGAAAGAAAGAAAAAAAAATAATCTAATGCTCTCTGATGGAGAGAACGCTGAGAGAGCCTAAGAAGAACTACATTTTTCAAACACCAGTGTAACTTGAAAGACTTTGCAGGTTGCATTTGATATATTGTCTTTTCAGCAGCGTTTTGAGGAAAGCAGTTATAAGGAGAAAGAAGTCAGAACTTCTGAGACTCAGAAGTATAGTCAAAAGCTTCTTTTTCTCAACGTTCTTCCTTTGTCCTGCAGATATCCATCTTGCCTGTTAAAGAAAGTAAAGTCTGTAAAACTTCGAACTTGAAAAGAATTTCCTACAACAAAGTGTCCACACATCATCATTGTGGTCAGGTACCAGGGAAAGCTAGAAGAGTTCAGACAGACATACAGACACACAACATGATCTAAGCACACCCACGTTCTGATGTTTGTGTGTGTGTCTGTGTGTGCGTGTGTCTGTACTAGAACACCGAAGTCTACTTCTTGCCTGCGACTGTCCCACAAGTCTTAGTGAATTGCTGTCTAACAGTTAAAAGGACCAACAGTTAAAAGGACCAAAAAACAGCTCTTATGAAAAATCTCATTGCCAAGCAGTTTGAGCCCATTATTCAAACTTTAAACTCTGACATGTCACTTTCATTTCCAAATGGGCCCCATTTTTCTAACGCACACACGGCTCCTCGAAGAAAGCTGACTTCATCAAGGTGTGAGGAAAAAATTTGACAGAAACCTTCGCCGACTCGCAAAGTTCTCTCTTTTTTCCTCGGCACTAAGAATGAATAAATGATATGCAGCTCTTTAATCGACACACTCTCTGATAACAAAGAGAGTTTCAGACACTTTGAAGACACTTAACTATCTGGCACATCAGGAGGCGCGGCCTTTTCCTCTTGATTGACAATGCTGTGTTCTTTTCCACCTACAATCTCACTCTTAAAGAGCAAAGCTCTTCATCTTTTCCCTCTGTTTTGGAAAAATAATAAAACAAAAGAAAAGTTTTTATTTTCCTGATAAAGCACTCCTATATAGAGTTCTAAGAATGTGCCTTGGCCTAAGAAAAAAAAAAAAAGAAAGAAATAAAAGGAAGTGACACCGTGTCATCTATATATAGCGTTTGGATTGTAATGCGATTTAACTTTCCCGCTCATACTGTGTCATTTATTGAAGTTCTTGACAGCTGCCAGTACAAAGAGGGCAGTTTTGAAGAAATTCTGATGAAGTGCGTTGTCAGGAGGGTTGAGGTATGCTGATGAGGCGGCGCGGAGAATATGCACACGCTCGGAAATCCAAAAAAAAAAAAAAAGTGAGGAAACCTTGTTAGGCGCGTCTCACCAAAGCACATCAAAAGTGGCATCACTCACCAAGTATGCCTCTGCAGGATCTCAAATACAGCGTGGTGAACCGACGGGGAGAGAGAGGCAGCTTATGTTGTAGAGCTTTTGCATTTTTGAGCTGAAAGGGACGCAAATTGGGCCAATTTTCTATGCTGCGTAAAAAGGTAAACGAATCGCTTAACATCTGAGCGTCCTGGAAGCTAAGAAGTCTAAACGTTCATTGTCCAATGAGCAATATATCCAGGACGTGTGGAAAAGCACAGCTTAGCTCATAATTCGAGATGAGTCTTAAACGCCGCGTTGCACGGAACACATTCCATGGGTAACTTTTTTTTTTTACATATATAATTACTGGCTTCACATGGAGAGACAGAAATAGACACATTTTCCTGACATAGAAGTTTAAGTGGTGTACTTCTAAACATTTGTCATGGATTCAAAGCATACCTTTATTAAATATATCTGCACTTATATATATATAAAAAAAATAACTTCTCGGTGAAGCCTTTGTTCTGACCGTACGTGCTGTGCTACATTAAAGCCCCTTGCTTTCAACACCAACAGTTTTAGCTCGTTGAACACTCCTGATCTGGGGCATGTGATAGGCTGAAATTCATTCCAGATGTGACCTCCCCCCCTAGCATTCTAGGAATCGTTCACTAGCTGTCTCTCCCTGTTCATCTGGTGGATTGATTACTAATGCCTTTTATGTATCCAGAACTTCCTCCTCTGAGTCACTTGAAAGGAATAGTTGAACCAACATACGCCAAGAAGTGTCTCAATACTAAAAAAGGAGACATGGTTTTTTTTTTGGTTTTTTTTCGGGGGTGTTTTGTCTGCTGTCTTCAAAGCCCTGCTCAGCTAAGAGAGGAATGCCTTAATTACTAGAAGTTGTTGGGGTTTCTAAGGCATATACATCAAGTCCCTGTTCTTAACGTGAAATAAACCAACTTCATTAAGACAGCAAAAACAAGCTTGCCTCTGTTTCTTTAGCAAAAAAAAAAAAAAAAAAAAGGCAAGCCTCAGGGAGGACTGGGTTATCTATATCCTCCTTCTGTTAATTACACTCCTTCTGAGTGGGGTAAAAGTTTTTGTTTCACAGTCCATACCTTGTAATTCTGCTAAACAAAACATTGCAAAAGCGGAATCTCTTGTATACCAGAAAACAAGTCTTAGACATGACGTTCCCACCCCTTTAAAAGAGACTATGGGAAGTTTACTAAATGTGGAGGCAGATTTGTTAGTGTCTGTCTCTCTCTCTCTCTCTCTCTCTCTCTCTCTCTCTCTCTCTCTCTCTCTCTCTCTCTCTCCGCCCCCCCAAAACGCAGGGACCTTTGCCATATTTTCAATCCCTACCTAATTGTATGGTTACATTTATTTTTAACAAGCAGTTAAATTACCTGTAAAGTTCATACAAAGCAGAAATAGTGGATCATGAAAAAGTTCTGTCCCCTTGAGGTTGCTTGGATAGGATCTGTTCTTAAACATTTTATATCCTTATGTCACACATCCCCCTGGACTTGTTTAGCAGGCAAACCTGTCGCTCTGAGGGTTGAAATGGAGACCAGAGACACAAAGCTGTCCCTGTTGAGACAGGACATACCTCTGTACTCAAATAGCCCTGGTCCTGACAATAGCGGCTGGACAACCAGAGGAATCTGCTACGCTTGTGACAAGGATCTCTCAGTCTCGCAGGTAGTAAGGATTGGATGGATGAATCCACTGTTCTAAGATGTACTGTCCCCTCCTTTTTTTTTTCTTTTTTTTTACCTGCCCTGAGGGGGGCAAACCAGGATGTTATTAAGACCTTCCTGCAACATTCCTAAGCTTCTCCTAAGTTTCTCCAACCTTACTCTTCAAAGAGAATTATCAATCAGGATGTCAAAAAAAAGACAATGCATCGATGAAAATGGTGGGATTTCACTTGTCAAATGTCTGTAATTCACTCTCAAGTTGCTAGCGCTTCCACCAATGGAAATTTCAGTTGACAGCAATAGCCGCATTATGCTGTTTAGTAAGGGCGTTATGTTCCTACAGAAAACCTCTCACTTGCAGACTTTTTGGAGTCAATATTCATTCATTTCTAATGGCTCCTGTTCAAGAATGAACGGTTTCGTCGACAATAAAGACTTCAGTACCCTTTGAACATGTAAAACTTCAACTGTTCAGCGATGACTTACAAAAGCCATTGTCGACACGGCAATCATACTGATTACACTTATTGTAGAATGTGGTGTCTGTGAGCTGGCTGTTTGAACAATGACCGTATCAACAGAAGAATTTTTTTCCTATGGAACTGGCTTTTGTGAAGCTAAAAATACTGGAGAGTGTCAGAGAAAATAGGCTCTTTCCTGTTCCCACAACATACAGTCAGTGTCCATTACAGCTTCTGAGATAAAACCCCCATTTCTATCTGCCCTTTGGGCATATTTGTACATTGCTAAGTATTGCTAAAGACTGAAAACAAGTCTTTGGCTTGGTCTGCTTTTGATGTGGTGTCAGAGCAGTTTGCCTTTGCTTGCGGTTCCTTGGCTCGCAGAGCTAATGCTTTAATCAGTCTTCATAGCTGTCCTCTGTTTTCTGAACGATGCTCTTGATAAAAAAGTATCTTTTCAGTGATTAAATATAGACTATGGTCGATGATGATGATGATGACGATGTTGAAGAAGATTACGACGACAATAACAATGAACTTTGATGTAAACTGCAATGATAACAGACCCCACTAGCTTTACTAAAAAGGCCTTTTCATGTGCAGTTCACGTTGACAGAGCTTTTTTTTTTTTTTTTTTTTTTTTGTCCCAGGCCTTCATCTCACACAAAACCCAACATTTACCACTGGAGAATATTTGAGGAGATGGAAATGGTTTGATTTCGTGTGTTTGACGTCACCTTTTGCGTGCTTAAATGCCATGGGTCAAAAGGGGACTGTTACATGCCCGAGGAATGAATTTTCCTCAATGAAAGTAGCAGACAGACAACGGAACAAGAAAAAAACCAAAAAACGAACTGATTATTTTATCTGAGTGTTTTTGGATGGAATCTGCGCAAAGTTCTGTGTAATTATGCATACTTCATATAAACATAAGTAAATCTTGAAATGACATGAGAAATGTGGTGTTGCTTTTGAGGTCATTTCTGAAAGTGCCATCTCAATGCAAACTATGTGATTAGTGGATCGTATGCCCAAACAATGGTTACGCGGCTATTAGTGGTTGGAGTTCTCATGGCCTCTACTAATCCTGTGTCTTAAAAGAACTATGGCTATGTCCCCATCCCAGCATTCCCAGAGCCTATAAGAGAGCGTGTTCCCTGTGTTAGGTGATCCCCAGCATGTATCCTAGATACTTTTTTGCGAACCCATCAAAACAGGGGATGCTTCATAGGACAACAGGGCTAACACACATGCATGCATGAACATGTATGTACATGAACACACATACGCACACATACGCGTGCCCACACGCGCACACACACACACAATCTGACACATACAAAAAGTATATTTTACATTCATGGGTGGTCTATATATAATGACAAGCTCCATCAAAGTCTGAAGGACAGTTTACTTTGCATCTACCTCTCTGCAATCATATTCAAGCTTTGATAGCGGTTTTCTGAAAGAACTAAGATCCCCAAGTCTAAATCAGATTATAGAGACCTATTCATGGTGTATGAGAACAGACCGTGACAACTTCAAACCCTTCGAACATCTTCCAAAAACATGGCCCTGTTTTCTCACAAAGCCTATCTGTCTGTTTGGGGCAGGATTACCTCTCCATCTTTCCATTGTTGAAGAAGAGCTGGTCAGGTCTGAACACCATGACGGGAAGGACGACATTTGAAATGTTGAGATAAAGGAGTTAATCTGCACATTTGGTATCCCAGTTCTGCTGGGATTTCTATTCCTGTGAAAAAAAATATATAAATCTCTCTGTTGCTCTTGCTCTCTTTCTTGTGGTTGCTCCAACAACAACAACAATGCACATTCGCAAGGCTTGTCTTTTGATGTTGGAATTCAGTAACAGTCTTAAAGCACATGAAAAAAAGAGAAAAGGATGAGCAGGAAGCAGGAGGAAAGAGACAGATTTTCTGCTGTCTTCTCTCTCTCTCTCTCTCTCTCTCTCTCTCTCTCCCTCTCTCTTTCTCTCTCTGTTTCTGGCAGAGGTTCTGACGTCCCAGAACAAGAAAAAAAAAAAAGACATTTGGTTTTGCCCGTTAAGCTGCCCATCAAACCCTGCCTGATTTTTCATTGGTGGCAGAGGTGGCGGTGCTGTTGCAAGGGCCGTTTTTTTACATGCTTCTCAAACAATAAGAGTTCAATACACAGACACCCCCCCCCAACACCGCACCCACCCGCCCCCCCCCCCCCCCCCCCCCCACCACTTCCTCTGCCAAGGCCTACACATGCCAACACATCCTTTAGAAATCCTTGAACTGACAACAAACACATAGCGGTTAGTACTGAGGAAAGAGAGAGCCCTTCCTCAGAGCTGTGTAATTAAAGTCAGGCTAATGCTCCTATATATACGACTCCCGAAAAGGAAGAACACAATGTAGTCCTCTTTTTTACTTTCATTCTTTTTCTTTCTTTCTTTCTTTCTTTCTTTCTCTCTCAGTCTATACGGTGTTCGGGCATTTTTTTGTTCTTGTACACCACACCACAAATGCAAATGCAAAAGGTATGAAGATGTAGCACGTACAGATAAACAACAAATAAAAAACATCGCCCTAAAAAAAAAAAAAAAAAAGATCAGAACCAGTTATGTACGTGAGTTACTGCAGCAGTGTGTGACAGAGAGGTAAATACATGTGGTAGAATATAAACCTAGATGGATATTTAGAGACATTAGCCTCTGCTTCAAAAGCAACAGCTTGGTTTTGCAGATGAAATGCATGGTGAATGCAAATGTGAGCAAAAATGAATCGTATATTACTCTGGTTAAGGAACGCCGCATTGAACGTAGGTGACATCCCCTCTTATGGTTTCCTATCCTTGTTTTGATCTGTGTTCTTCAGAGTAGGAGGTTAGTCTAAAAACAGTCCCTTACTCTCAGTTTGACTCCTCATCATCTTCATGGAGTCATGCATCTGCCTCCACAATGCTGTCTCACCTCCACCTCTCTCAGTTAATGTATTCTGCAAAGTCGGCAACATTAAAGACACAATCAAACGGAGAGCATCAGGGCTGCACTGGTGCTTCTGGAATGCAAAGCACACCCACAAAAAGAATGTTGAACTTCATCCTCTGAGCCAGTCCTTCCCACAGGCAAAGTTACCCTTTCATGTGGCTGTTGCATTCAATAACAGACAAATAAAAATAACCAGGCTGATAAGCATGTACAGGTAACTGCCAAAATAAAGGAAACCCACACACGCACACACAAATAAAGGTGCACCAGTAGGTCCCCAAGGGCAAAAATATGCGTGAGCATGTCAAAATAAGCCAAAGGGTCAATCCAGAACTCACAGCCGTTTTAACCACGGAGGCCGAAATACAGGAGGAATTAAATTAAGCTAAGTTACTCGGTAAACCGTTGGACATTTTGTCACATGAGAATTGTTAGCTAAACGGCAGCGAAAACTAGCGTATGGCTTTCTGACACGCTAGGTCCAAGAGTAACTTTACGGCTAGGGCTCCCAACCTTGGGCTGGCGTGGTGAAAAGTGTGATCGTGAGGAGAGGGAGCAGAGGCTGAAAACTCCACAGGCTCGGCGGGATGAAAGGAAAGCTAAAGCCAAATCACTTTATCGACACAAACAGCTCTCTCATTGTGTAAGTGCCTTGGGCGCCTGTTTGTTTTAGCTCAGCTAATTGACAGACGCAACATGGAGGCTATTTGGCCTGTGATGCTGGTTTGCCCTGTTACTGTAATCACCACAACAATTCCTTATGTCACACACACACACACACACACACACAAGAAGAAAGAGAGAAAGAAAAAAAAAAAAAAAACTTCAAATAGGTTAGCTAACGTCTGCAGGAATTTGCATTCCGCCTTTGATCTTTGAAATTTAAACAAAGCATGACTGGGTACAGGAGAAGCGTGAAGGTTGTAGCTTTCTTGCCAAAACCACCTTTACTGTGAAGGCTTCTGCAGTTCCAGAACAAGAGACATAGGAAAGGGGAGAAAGAGAAGCGTACATTAGCACTGACCAACAGAGACACAAACAAACCAGGTTTCACATGTCTCTGAACTGCCAGTTGCACTAGTTAAAGGAAAAATATGGGTGGCTCCTTAAATACATTTCAGTATCTATTAACATTTATGAGAGTTTAACTGGTAGCTTGAGGTTGTCTTATTTATTAAGCGTTACATAACAGTTACGTACTGCCTGTCACTCATTGGTGCTCTGTGAGCCAAACATTTAGTTTTAGTGATAATGACAATTGGACACTGTTTTGGCAGGGGAACTGCATGTGTAATTTCAAATTTAGAAATAGCTAATGTCTGGACAGCTAATAGAAATTACTTTCTGTTTGGACTGTATTAACTCATAGTAATGTAATAATAGTAGCACAGTGGTAGCTTCCCAGTTTACTTTGGACTAATTCCTTCTTGCGATATATAATTTTTTTTTGTTTTTATTGACTGTTCCAGTCTGACAGAGTATACCGCTCCACAGGAAAGCAATCTCAGATACATAATAAATATTAGTACATCTTATAGTCTAAACCACATTGTGTAGTGTAAAACACAGATAGCCAACATGATAAATATCACATAAAGGAGTATTCAGAGAGATCAAAGTATCACATCTATATAGGCTGCCGCATAACGCATACTGAAACATGACCGTGGAAAATAAACATCTAGAAAAAAAAATAAAGAGAGAGAGAGTAAACATCAGGTAGAACATTTCAGAGTAACAGGGTATACTCATGACGTACAGTAATGGATTAGACCGCTTTAGAAATGATCATTTCACATCTCTGTTTCACATGTGCGGCTGTAACATTAGAGGCGGCGGGGTAATGAGACTGGAGATCTCAGTAGTGGTCTCTCTCCAGAGTGTGAGTGTAAAGGCTCGTTCATTAAGTCCAATGGACAATTTCAACACGCACTGTGCTCAGATAGATAGATAGATATATATATATATATAGAGAGAGAGAGAGAGAGAGAGAAAGCACAAGATCTGTTTGCGTTTGTGTGCGTGTATATGGATGCTTAGTAATCATTTTCTTGCCTATGGTTAAGCCTGCAAACCAAATGATCCTTTGTGTGCTAGGGAACCAAGTTCAGAATCATCTTTACATCACAGCACTATGAAACCAGGGGCAGAAGCCGCTGGAGGTTGCTGCTCTTTTCAATAAAATCATCAACTTCTTCATGTACTCAGATCATATACATATACATATACATATACATATACATATACATAGCTGAGTTGCTGGTGACATATGAGATTGTAATGAGCACTTGAAATGGCTATTTTGCATAATATCTCTTAAGGGGAGCCCAGTATGTGTGTGCATTAAAATGTATTAATCAGTGATATAGGTTCTCTGAGAAACAGAAATATTGCCCCATACTGCATCTCACCCATCCGAGTCCCTCTCTCCATACAGGTCTCTTTCCTTAAGTTTAAGAATGGGCAGCTTCTCAGTGCAGAGCTGTCAAAATCCAGTCCTGGGGGACCGAAGGTCTTTTTGTTTTGACCTCTTGATTACATGCTGATTTTTTACCTGAAAAACAGGTGTGCGTGCGTGTGTGTGTGTGTGTGTGTGTGTGTGTGCTCCTCAGCCAGTCAGAGACCGCATGTATTTAGTTGACGAGAAAAGCAGTGGGACCTCATCCAGGACTGGATGTTGACACCCCCCTCTTAATAGCTGTTTGCATTATATTACAATTTAAAAGTTGTATCTGGCCACCAGAAGGGAAATATATCTGATCCAGTCAATGATTGGATGAATCTTTAATTCTGTCTCCAAATGAATTCCATCAGTTTTAAGAACAGAAGGTAGAAAAAGAATGATGATCTTCTTAGACCATAATGAGATCATAAACTCCAAAAAGTGATTAGACCATCTGAGTTGAATATAAGAGTGCGCATTTTTTTCTTCTGTTTCCGCTAATCAAACTCAAACAGCTTGTTTCCAGACAAAATGTGTTGCTTATGCCGAATGATAGGTTCTAAGTGTAATGCAATGCAAGAGTTCTTACAGACAACTAAAAGTAGTGGAAAAACATGTCGTAATCAAACCAAAGACATTCCACCGACTAAGACCTGAAAACAGAGAATATCTCTTGGAGTCCGTATAATAAACTCTGCTCTGCCTGCACGTAAGGGTAGCGCCAAATGTGTGTCCTCCACACTCTAGCGCATCTTAATTTGACGGCTCTGTGGTTAAACTCAAATTTGGGTATTGCAAAAGCTCCGGTTCATTTAGAGCCCTGCAGGATTAATTGTTGTTCCAGCTATAAATCTGAGCATAAGAGCAGAATAAGGGGGGGGATTAAGAAGAGAAGAGGACGCGCTGCGCAAAGAAAGTTAATTTGAGGCAAAACTGTTTTAACAGTTTCGCCTCTGGTCTGTAATATTCTTGACGCTGAAGTCTATCTTGTTTTGATCCATCCTGACATCTGTTTTTCATAGACGGGTTGTTTTCAAAAAACGACGCGCGGAAAGATCTCAACGTCGATACCCTCACGTGTCAACGTCGCCGCTCACATAAATGATTCTAGTCTGTTTTGGAAGTTACCGAAATCGATGTAATTCGTAGTGAAATGTTAAGCAACAGAGGAAATTGCTTGTTCTGGTTTGTAATGTATCTAACAAGGGTACTAAATTCAACGCTGAGGGTCCGTAGAGCTGCTCTACATATACACACTAATATGTCATTTTCATAAAGCAAGAGAGCATGTGTAGATGACTTTACTGAAATCATACTCAAGTCACTTATCTTTTATCATCTGAGCCAAAGGTTGATAAAAGAGCGAATAGACCACTGATGAGAGAATGCAGGCTTGTCTTGAACTTCATCTGATGCTAAAAGGTTTTGAGTGTAGCCCATTAGTTGAAAGTCTTGCACAGGGGTTAGCATACAAAGCACGTATTGTATTGACATAACCATCACCAAATCCAGCCGCAGGTAGTCCATGTCTAATGCATCAAATGTTTTCTCTCTGCCCGGAGATAAAAATAAAAACGGATGGACCAGACGAGAGCTGCATATCATCTGTAGCATGCAGTGGACTCCATACGTGGTGAACGGGAGCCCTGCTTGGTTTGAGAAAACAGATTCATAAATGAATTTAACCAGCCATATGATGAGTTCTCTTACATACACTTTTTTCGGCCTGTGCTTAGAGTGTGCTGTAGAGATCTTTACACTTCTCTTTGGTACCCTCTATAGTATCCTTCCTGTTATCATCTTTGCTATCTTCTTTAGCAGCCCCCCCACCCTTTCTGCTAAGTCCCTCTTTGTTCAGTAGATGGTCTGTGACATTATGAATCCTACTATGTCAATATGTCAAAGCGCTCGGGAAGTTACTCAGTGGGAATAACACCCAGGACAGGAGTCCAGCTCTTTTTTTAAACCCTCTCAATGCCAACTCAAGCTCTTCGAGTAAAGCTGGATGGCCAAGTCGCTCCTCACGGTTCAGTATTCTCATTACATTCGGTCATGTCTCGATTTGTCAAACACGTAGCAAAAACTTTGAATGGAACTTCCTTGGGTTGCTTGCTAGGCCCTTATTGTGATTTTGAACGGTATCAGTAAAGGCATGTGCTTGACTTAGCTTGTCTGAGGGCAAGTGGTTTACTGGAGCTATGGCCATCAAAATAGTTGTTCTGTCTCAATTCAAGCATAATAAATTTAGCTCTTCTCCTCAACCAAACAAGCCTGTCTTATACATTTTCTGTTCAAAGCTTGTATGAACTCTTTAGAGTGTCGTCTGGAGCGCAGCAGCAGAGGCAGAGTGTGTCGGGCTCATTCGGTTCTTCCCTCTGGTTTTGTTTAAGTTAGAAGCAAAAGAAATGGAAAAATCTCAGAACCTCAGATCTGGATCACTGACAAAACCAACACTGAAAAATTCTGATAGTTTCTTTACCACAGTCTTAATTTCGTAAGTATGAAAGTGGTGTCATGAACTCAGATTGCTAAAAGTATTTAAATTATACTCAATTCTTCGCAGTTCTTCCTTGAGTGGTAGGGTGAGTGTAGATAGTAACTCGTTTGGTTTTGTTGGTGTTATCAGCAGATATGGTAATGGTAATAGAAAGGTAATATAAAGGTTATGCCGGTATAACTGAGAGTAATAATAATAAAAACATATTCTAAAAGTGTAGGTCTTTTCTATATGGCCATGCAATCCTCACGTCTTCGCCATTTTCAAACAAAGGAGCCCTGTCCGTAGGAAACATTGTGAAAAAAGGTTGTAAAATGTACAGATGCAGGTACTAAAATAATGAGAATATGATGAGATGTGATGCACCTCACAGACTGTTACAGAAATCACAGGGCCATCCTCACTCAGGCGGCTTACTTACTTACTGTCTGCCCTGTTGTAAGGATCCGTGGTGACGTCTTAAGCAGTCTATGTGGTGTTCATCAATGTAACCCCTGCTTTAAGACACTGACACGTGAATAACGGTCACATCTTACTTCCCAGTCATTCACACAGCTGAACGCTCACTGATCTGTGACGTCACACGGAGGGCAAGATATTTTCTGACATACGTGAAACAACTTTATGTGCACGACTAGCAGAACACCGACACTGTTTGCTTGTGGCAACATGAATGTTGTGACATGTTCGACTAAATGATGTCACTCTATGGCGTATGATATGAAACCTGAGAACTAAATTGAATGGGAGTCTTCTTTAGTAATGGGATCTATACTGGTAACCCCGTTTACAGAAAACCCAGTGCCGTCATCTCCGCATTGTTAGTGGCAGACTAACAATGTGATACGTTGCTTAGATGTGATCTGTCTTCTCTTTTATCTACTTTTAGCTTTCGTCCTAGCTTTATAACACTATGACAAACAGACAGCGCTTAAATAGCTATCTGGTGTTTTAGCTTTTAAGGATGACATCCTCTGTTTTGGTCTAACTCACGGAGGGTCCATACTGGGAATCTAAACGAGGACATGCTGTGGTTTGATATATGTGTCCCATTCTATCCACTGGTTTACATATCCTTACCTCGCTGACCTCATCTGACCCGGCATCCCGTCCCTGCCTCTCCGCCTCCTCTTAGGATGGTCAAAGGAACAAAAACGACACTGTGTGTGTTTGTGTGTATGCGTCAGTGAATCTTCCCTTGCTCTGATGTGACATCCTCGTTCTGAAATAGAGAGATCAGGGATCCAGCATGAATATAACGATATCGAAAAACAACATGCAAGCATTACATGAGTACCAAGGCAACACTTACACTATCAATAAGGGTGGAGACTAATGTGCGTGTACAGGTATATGTAATTATAGAGACTAATGTATCCTGCTGTATAGATCTCAGTTTGTAAAAGTATTTTGAAAGCAGCACTTTTTTGGGGCATGTGGTGAGGATAATAGCTAATTTAGAGAGCGAAACTCTTAATGTGACTAAAACACAAACTGGTATTAGTTTGTGTTTTAGTCACATTAAAAGAGTGTGTGTGTGTGTGTGTGTGTGTGTGGGGGTGTGTGTGTGTGTGTGTGTGTGTTAAGTTAAGTTAAGTCTGCTGAAGCAATTAATTTTTCCTAGGGTGGTATAGAGTCATTATGGACAGAGCAACTCACTAAATTCTATGCCCTAAAAAACTAATTACACATTATACAATGCTTACATTTAAGTTGGGTAATTATTATGCTAAATACATAGGTTTAAAAAAAAAAAAACCTACACTGCAAAGTGTGTTTAAAAAACTATTTCTGCCTTTGAAAAATCTGTCCGTTGGGAACAACACCTAGAGATACTCCAGAAAGTTCACTTTAGATTCTCTGCTGTTCTTCGGGGGAATGAAGCTCAGAGGAGAATGAAAAGACGAGAAGGAAAAGAAAAAAATTTTTTTTTTTTTTTTGCTTGACTTGGTGTCAGCAAGCTCACTGCGCTCTTGAAGATGAAAAGTTGAGGCCATTGCTTTGAAATCCTCCTCAAGTCAAAATTAACATTTTATTTTAACTGCAGCCAAAAAGAGAGGAGAAGAGGGGCATTGCAGACTGCTTTGGGCAAGACACATAATTGTTTACTTTGTGTAAACTTTAGAGAAACAATAGCGAGGGAATACACGTATTGTGTAGGAGGAGGGAGTGAAAAGTTGGATTGACCAGAAAGGGAAAAAAAAATGGGCTTGTTTTTTTTTTCCTGTGGGAGGATCACATTAAAGCAAGGCCTGTTATATCCATTATTATGATAGCGCAATTTTGCATTTTTAACAATTATCATGCAATATAGCCTTCCCCTTTATGTATACTGGATTCAGCAAGTTGGGAGAAAGACGCATGTGTTTCTTCTTAATAGGAAATTCATTCCAATTTCTGCCACTTTTCATTCCAATTTCTGCCAGGTTGTAAAACCACGGTCCTAATTTTACAGAGCAATTGTGACTTCTGTACTGGTCGCGGTAAACGCGTTGCATAATCTTAATTCCGTTTTCTTTCAGTTAGGCTGTAATTTGATTTCAAAAGGTGCACTGCGGTACATGGTTGTCACATGGTGTAGGCTACATGACACTTGTCAATCAATGACTTTATATGTGACAATAAAAGTACTACTTCACAATTAATATGAACAAAAGGGGCATTTTACTCGTGTGTGTTTAGCGCTTAGGGGGATTTTTTTTTTTTTTTTTTTTTTTACCGCATGCCAAAGACCAGCTGGGTAATATTTACATAAAGCTTTCTGAAACTTGGGACGCACGAGGGGAACACCGAGAGAGAGAGAGAGAGAGATAGAGAGAGAGAGAGAGCTTTCGATACATGTTTGTACATTTGTTTCTCTCTGCCCCAGTTCATTTGTTTTGTCTACTTCAATTTATTTGTCCAATACTCACACACATTTGGTCTGGAACATGGTATATGTGTATATTTGAAAAGGACTGGACAAGGCGGTAAAGAATCAAAGCCTTTTTTCCAACTGGGTACTGGGTCAGTTCCTTTAAACATTTAAACATTGTCTCTTTGAGGGGGGGAAAAATACAAATGTTTACCAGGGAAGACTTGGCAGGCTCGCGCTTCTCGATCGGCCTCAGTGTAATGTGGGTCTGGAAACAAAAGAAGCGAAGGACAAAGGGAGAGAGAGAGAGAGAGAGAGAGAGAGAAACATGTGAGGAGAGATCATCTCACAGGAAGAGCGCATTCAGCCACTTTGCCTCTGACCCCGTGTGCCCAGCGGTCCATCTGCATGACTGTTGCTGGGGACTCAGGCACAGGGCCAACCTCGACGCCCCTTTGTGGCAGCCAGAGCAGCACAGGGGTCCAACTTTGATCCTTGGCCAACGATTCATCTCTTTAAAGGAAGAGGAAGGGGGGGGGGGGCATCAACCTCTGCTGCCAATTATTGGAAAAACATCAAGGTTTTGGGCGAAAAAAAAAAAAAAAGAGAAGTAGACAGAGAGAGAGAGAGAGAGCGAGAGAAAAAGAGATGAAACAAGTTTATCAGAATGATTTCCTGCGCTAAACTTTTGATTGGAGAATAATGAGTGTGACTATGTGAGAGTTTGTCTGAAACTAGGACGTGAGGACCAAGGAATACAATTTAATAGAAGTATGATATCAATGACAAGCTGTTTGCTTAGAAAAACAAGGTCAGACTCCATGTCAGACGATGTTTCTTTACTACTTAATACATAAGTAGCAAATCGTAAAAAGATACTATGTACCGAACAAGATCTGGTGACTGACTTTGCACTTTGCACACCATTAAAAATCATAGTTTTCTGAATCTTTTTAAGACTTCGTTGTTATATGAGAGTTTCATTATTTCTTGATATTTCAAGTTGTTTGTTGGTACAAACAACTAGGATGGAAAATAATCTTGATAAGAACCAGACAGTGAGACAGAGGTTTGTATCTGACACAGTATGACTACATGTGTGTAAGAAAGTGTTTGAAGTGTGTGTGTGTGTGTGTGTGTGTGTGTGTGTGTGTGTGTGTGTATGTTGTGTGAATAACAGCAAGGAAATCCTAGTACAGTCACAGACAACACATTTCAATTTTTACATTTAACATTTAAACAAATGATATCTGTGATCAAGGTAGACAATAAGAGTTGTAATGTATGAGTGTGTAGGTGTTTTGTAGCAAACAGGGATGTACAGAAAATATGAAGCATATGACATGTTTATTCATAGAACTGTCACTTGGAATTTACAACTTAGTCAAAACCTGTCACCCGACTGTCACTTGAAATTAGCGTTTCTTTGCTAACACTCCATTCTGCTTTTAGCCATCCTTTCAAAATGATTTCTGATTTAGATGTAGCCTTCTGTTTTGTGGCTAATGTCAGGTGGACTTAAAATTCACTCGACAAAAGTGATTTTGAGTTTGAGAAATGTATTAGTCAAAGATCTGGTGGTCTGGTGGTGTAAAGCATCATAAAGTGAGACCTTTCTAATCTTCAGGGATGAATAGTTTAACGGTGGAATTACCCAAAAAGAACAGAAAAAAAATAATGAAGGCAAAGCTAGGTTTTTGCAGGTGTGTAAAAGACTCAAATGGTGCTCATCACTAGCTGTTCTCGATAGTTTTTCACTGTCCTTGTGGCAGACAGAAAGATAAAAAAAACACATCTACTGATCACCAAGGACACCTTGCTCTCTCTCTCTCTCTCTCTCTCTGCCTGTCTCTGAATCTTTTTTTCCCCTCTCTTTAGTTCTCTGGTTGTTTATCTGTCTCTCGAGACTCTTTCAGCTGATGAGAAAGAAAGAACATGAAACCCCTCCAGCCCATTACACACTCATCATTCCTCCTTTGTACAAATCAGGACTCAAGTTGCTATAGAGACCATTTTTTTTTTTTTTTAGATTCTTGTTTCATTAGAATCTTTAGTGAGAAAAAAAACCAAAAACTTCAATCAATTAGAGCATGAGGGATGATTAAAAAAAAGGGACATTTATGAATGCAATTTGCTATGGGAGCTTGCAAAAGTGATAGCTTGATGAAGGACAAGAACAATTATATTTCGACGCGTATACATTGACTGTAGTAGACCGAATAGTGTTGGCGGTGTGGCTAAAGATAGCAATACAGAGATTCATCCTTTAGAGACATCTTGTGCCAAAATCTGACATGAGGATGTAATCATTCTCCAGACGAATGCAAAAAGAAACTGTTTTTGTGTGTGTGTGTGTGTGTCTGTGTGTGTGTGTGTGCACATTTTATGTGTTTGTACCTGCACCTTGCCAGGGGCATTTAGAGCTGAGGGAAGCCTGAGACACATCAGACAGATAGAGCAATCACTTATCTTGGTGAAATGGAACATGGATGCTTTGAAGGCAGGTTGGGGGAGAACCATTCCACGGTTACCAAAACATAATTAAGAATCTATAACTGGACTCCATCCAGGCAACAGTCATCACAGAGCAGGAAAGACAAAGGAGTAGTGAAAAGAAAAACACATTTGGAGCCCATGGCAGATGTGTGCTCTCCCTCCTCTCTCTCTCTCTCTCTCTCTCTCTCTCTCTCTCTCTTTTTCTTTCCTCAGTACATACACATGCACACACACCATGTACACACACAAACTCTGAGAACATAACTATGTGTGAACGCACACACACTTGATACAAGAGTGCAAAAAAAAAAGTATAATACGATTCCAAGACAATCATACCAAGGTCAGAGGTCACAGTTGCATGTTTAGTCTCTGAAAATCATCATGAGAAAGAAATTTGTTTCTATACTTTCCCTTTGAAAGTTGCTTCAGTAGCCTGCTATTGTTTCAGCAACACAACATTTAAAATAAAATAAAAATACAAAATGTGACTCAGTGGATTATCGCGTCATTGTCTATTTGACACAAGCAGGTGTGTAATCATACGAAGAAGGCAGAAGATTGCTCGGCCCGCGTTCGTCACGTAAAAACTAAAAACAAAATGTTTGTCAACAAGAAAAAGTTGAAAGATTTCAGTTATTGCTTTCCAGACAGGCTTCTATTAAGCCTCTTCATCCACTGCCCCCCACTGCCCCCCCCCCCCCCCCCCCCCCCACTAACACACCCCCACCCTCCAACTAAACAACCTTTCTACACACAGAGCTCTCTCTCTCTCTCTCTCTCCCACCAGGAAATGATATCATGTTCTGCCGCTGCTGGTGTGTCTCTTCTACACATAATACATTCACAGCTCCTGTAAGAGGATAAGAAAAATACAGGCTCCATCAAAGGAAAGGATGGGGCGGGAGATTTCGGGCAGATGAAAGAAGAGGATATTCTCTCGTTTCAGAGGATACAGCTCTGCGCCCTCCATCATCCGGTCTTGATGTAACGCATCACGTTTTTTGTGTGGGAGCATGAAAAGGAAAAAAAAAAAAAAAAAAACATTATTGACAGCCTACGTAATGTTATTCATTCTGTCAGTAAAGATTTTCTACCGGCGCCCGGCGTTCTCACTGCCTTCAGTGAATCCTACCCCCACTTCTCCTTTTAACCGTACCTGTTACAGTCATTATAAAAAGTTTCAGCGTTCAGAGGGCCAATGAAGAAGCGTAAATCGACCGCGTGATACAAACCGGGACCGAGAAAGTGCTTTAGAGATTACCTTTTTTTTTTTTTTTACACTTTTACACCTTAAACACTGGTAATTTGGGGGATGCGTTGTCGGGGGGGGGGGGGGGGGGGGGCGGGGTCGGGAGGGAGCGGTGGGGTTGGGGTCGTCGGTGTGGTCAAGGCCCATCCTCTTTCCTACCAGTAAACCTTAAACCCGCTAAGAGTGAAACGTACCGGCATAGGACATTCGCACGTCCATTGGCGCAGGTGTGAGATGCAGGTGCCAGGAAATGTGTGTTCTATGCAACTGCGCTGACATACGCGTTTCCGCACACCGCTTTCTCTCATCAGCGTAGCACGCTTATGTGTGCCGCTAAAGTTTCACTCTTACTGTTTTCATCGGAGCAGTGCGCAGAGGAATCTATTTCAGTACAGAACTGAACTTACAAAAACCCAAGCCAAAAGCCATTTTCTTCCAAATGTCATTGTCGGAGATGAACTTCATCGCTATGGTAACGAAACTTGTGAGTAGTAGCACATTCTTGACCAACAAAATTGACTTGAGTCAAGTCACAATTTTAGATTTATACCAAATCAGTGTCTGATATACCTGGCTTGCAAAATAATTTACGATTATGTTCCGCTATGGTTGTTTGTATTGCAAACACATGGTTGGGTCATAACTGAGAGTGGCCTGAAATCACTTCTCTCCATATTTTCAGTCTGCAGTCTCAGCAATTGCAAAAACACACAGACACACACACACACACACATTCATCCACCTCCTCCCACCAACAGTGCAGGGTGATTGTGAAACTTCTTTGATCTTTTCTCAAAATGTATTGCTTTTCCTAATCCATGACAAATACTAATGTGATTTGGTGTATCTCTAAATGACAGGAACACCAGCTGGCAGAAATTAATAACTTTAGAAATGGTAGGTGGGAAACAGGACGTGACAGAAAAAAAAGAACATAAAAAGTCATTCATAACACCCTTTGGACAACATTTTTGTATTTATACACTTACTGTATTTGTACAAGTATTTACATATACTGTGAGAAAAGAATTGTTTCAGCATGATCATCACAAACTGAATACATCCATTTGGTTTGGTAGCAAAGATTTTTCTCTATAAAAACTTGTCTACCCATTAAACATACTGTACTTCTAAGACTCAGTGTTGGTGTTTGTTCAGTTTTACAATATATGATTCCTTGCGACCCATATCTAATATAGTCTATGTGTTTAAAAATGTCTACTGACTTTTTTTTTTTTTTTTAAAGAAAATGTATTTACAACTCATTTGTATATACATGTTTTAGACTGATGGCAAACGTGGCCCATGGTACGTGTGTTCGTGAGTGAATGTAGCCCGTCGAGTGTTTTGCAAAGGCAAGATAAACTGATGTGGTTTTTATCTGGTCCACAGCAGTCTTGTGTATGGTCGTTGGTGGCCCATCTCCTCTGCACCTGTGTCATTAACCTCTGGCCCACTCATTAACACTTTGGCCTTGAACATTCTCATAATGGAACACTACATTTCCCTACTTCTCCATCTCTCTCTCTCTCTCTCGCTTGCTCTCTCCCCCTCTCTCTCGCTTGCTCTCTCCCTCTCCCCCCCCCCCCCCCTCTCTTTCTCTGCCTCTTTGTAGGAGTGTACAACATTGGGGAGAAGATAATCCATGATTTTGGAGAGATACAGGGGAATGTGATGAGAGACAGATAGACAGAGAGATACAGATAGATAGAGACTGACAGAGAGAGAGAGAGACTGGCAGAAATGGATAGAGAGGGAGATATCTTTCAGATTTGGCATTGTTCAAAGCTCTCACTGGTTATGTCCAAGGTCATCTCCAACATGGAACACTGAAAGGTCTTTTGATCTGGAGTAGGTCACACCTGATCGGCTCTGGGCCTACGTCCATTCCCAGTAAATCTGGAAGAGCCTCACAGATGGTTCCCAGCAACAAACCACGGGTAGCCACATCACCTCCATCTGTTTGCACTTAGCTGCTCAAATTCTCTTTCTCCTCTCTGCACCCCTTCTCTCCCCCCCTCTCTTTCTTTGTCATCTCTCCGTTGTTGTTTTCCTCTCTTTGAAACTTTAAAAATAACCTCACTGATTGTGTTCCGTGCGTGGGGTTACCATGGTGATAACAATGGGAGAATACTATGGAGACTGAGGGAAAGATGATCTAGAAACACCCGAGCACCGACGGACCGACAGTCTGACATGTACAGTCTGAAGTAACAAACAAAAGTAACAATAACACAAAGAGAGAGCGAGAGAGAGAGAAAAAAAAAAACAACAACAAAGAAAACTTACTTTCTGTTCAATAACACCAGCCCAGATCTTTGAAATATTTTTCCATCCATTCCTAAGGAGATTGATGGTAGAACTGGGGGACATTGACAGAAAGATAATGTTGTTCTGATGGGGGACTCATCTGGCGTGCAGATTGCCGCGTTCTGAGGGGAAGACATCGAGGTCTTTGGCTTGCGGCCCCTTCGACCATAAAACCCAGTGAGGCGAACCAAGCCTTTATGGAGCTCCCTCACCGAAAACCACAGACTCCGAAGACACAAGGGGTCGTTCCTGTTGATTGGGTAAGCAAGAGGGCTTTTTAACCCTAAGGGTGGTCCCCGCGGAATGACACTCGGGGGGGTGGGGGGGGGGGGGGCGACAAACAAGAAAAAAGGAATGAGAACATGTGGAGCAAGCAACGGTCGGTGGTCATGTAAGAGCTCCGTGTTTTTTTTTACAGTGGACCCCCCCCCCCCCTCAAAATGGTGTTTGTACCACTGTTTAATGATGCATGAGGATGACCCCCCCCCCCCCAACCCCCCTCAGCATTATATTTTTGATCTTTGACTCTTTGACTGAAATCAGTGAGTCATATACAATGCCAGGTGATACCTTGCACGGGTTATACTGGTTTTACCTCGTTCCTAGTTGGATAAAATGGACATTTTTTGTTATTATCTAATGTATGATTCAAATAATACGCTGGAACCGTGAAGGGCGGTATGAAATGAACCCTAAACCTTGGTGAAATTGGCAAAAAATTCTCTGATTTTGAATTCAAAGAGAATGAAAGAGTCAAGGCGTGGGATGACTTTACAAACACACTGTGTCTGGGACATGAGAGATTGGGAATCAGGTTATGTAGAGGTCTGATATCAGTCACAAATAGTTTGTTTATACAATGCAATGAAATCTTGGAGAGGGAGAGAAAGTTTGCTTTATCTCTGTGTGTGTGTGTGTGTGTGTATGTGTGTGTGCGTGTGTGTGCATGTGCATGTGTGTGTGTGTGTGCATGTGTGTGTGTGTGTGTGTGTGTGCATGTGCGTGTGTGTGTGCATGTGCGTGTGTGTGTGCGTGCGTGTGTGTGTGCGTGCGTGTGTGTGCGTGCATGCGTGTCCTTTCAGCTGTCTTCTTTCAGAGATAGATGGCTAAGTACTGAAGAAATTCTGTCCCATGTTGTTTTTAATTACCTCTTGATGTTAAAAAAAAATTGAGAGAGGCGAAATGTTTAATAAATAATGTAAAACTGTTTAAACAACACGCAGTGTTTTAGCAATTAGGGTTCAACTGAAAAAAGTTGGCTTCCGATCTATAACCGGCTACCCCTTTATATACCCCTTCACAGACACACTTCCAATTTCACGTAAACAATGACCTCCCAGTCAGCTCATTGGTTTAGAGGATATCTGGAACCCGGGAGTATCTCACTGAAGGGGAGAAATGTTGTTTTTAACTAGGTGGTCAAACGAATCTCTCCCCCCCCCCCCCCCCTTTCTGTCTCTTCGTTTCACTCGTGTAATTCATTTTGTTCCTCTCACACTCTCTTCCACTTCCCTTCCTCTGTTAAGCAGCTCAGACGCTGGTGCAATCAGCCATACAATCTGATCTTTTTCTCTCTCTCTCTCTCTCTCTCTTTCTCTCTTTCTCTCTCTCTCTTTCTTTTTTTTCCCAGATATTTTGTCTCTCGCTCCCTCAATCCCTTCAAACAAGCTTGTTTAATGAAAATACATTCCTGAGTTTCATGAGCTTAATGGATTTTCTCCTTTTGCCTTCTCGAGGATTTGGGGAAAGTGCTGAGGCTCCTGAAGCGTATTTTGAGAACTGCTGACGCCAGAGGAGACGGCGTTTCTCCCCGCATTCAAGGAATGAGACATTTCATCTTACAGAAACAACCCCCCCCCAATCCCACCTCTCCCTCTCTCACCTACCCAAGCCACATGCTACTCCCTACTACAGCCCCCTAAACATTCAGAGAATCTTCAACTCGAATACTAGAGCGATTCTTAACCTATTTATAGATACATGGATTGAAAGGCATTGCCCCAGTATGTTAATGCGCTTGTTCAAGTGCATGTTTTGGGGAATGTCCTACATATTTAGTCATCTCAGTGGGGTTACTACAAGCTCACCCCACGCCGAGTTCCTTCAAGCGCAGCTGACTACAAATATGTTTGACTCCATTGCAAGCAACGCGGTGTAAGGGTGAATCTATCTAATTGACTTCTGGTGATTACACAGCAGCATTTTGGCTGAGAGACATTTTACATGCCAGTTTATGTTGTTATTACACTTTTTTTTTTGTCCTGTCCACGGTCTACTCCTTTCTGTTTAATTTAGCTCCTATCAAACCACTCCCTGTGGATGTAGAACACGTTCTAACCTGACATGTACGCATGCTTGGTGTTACAGCGGTAGACGATTTTTGCTGATTCGTTTGATTCAATTGGTACAATCTTGAGCTGGAATACAGCCCCGTGAGGAAAAAAAGATAAACTGGTTAAGAAATGATTCTTGCCATGCCTGTGCGGTCAGTGCCATGTTTTTCGACTCACGCGTAAATCTTTTGTAGCCTTACTGAAATTTAGCCTATTTGTATCAAACCATTTTGTCCTTTGAACTGAGGTAAGCGGAAAAAACAAGACAGAAAAAAACTCTGGATAAGTGAACGCTGGCATCTCTAAAACTGACAGACCATGTAACATTTTTTTTTTTTTTTTTTTTTTAGCGTCTGTTGATACGAGGAGTGACAAGGATAAAAACTAACAGTGACATGTTGGTCCAAACCACAGTCCCTCAAAGACTGCCAAACCAAACTGACTCTAACCCTACGCCTTCCCTTCAACCTGCCAAAATCCCAGAGTCTCGTTCACAGTACAGAGACTTGTGAAAACAATCACTCAGCAAGCAACTAGGAACCTCACACAGCTGCGAAGAGGCCCATGCTCTCCTGAGGGAAGTACCACATTTGGCCCCAGTGTCTACCTTTTGAAGGGGAATAGAATTAACCCTCCATCAAAGACCTATCCTGAGTGAAATGGAACAAAATTTACTGGCAACCACAGACTACTTGTATGGTCTTGGTGCACTGCAGAAATACTTAAGAAACTCACGGTAAAAGCTGAATAGACCAATATATATATATATATATATATATATATATATATATATATATATATATATATATATAAAAAAATCTGGTTTTGCCACATGCTGTCCTTAGACTCTTAATGTTTTAATGTACAACTGTTTTAACTGAGTATGAACTGTGGATGCTAAATTCTAATGGTAGGAGGAAAGCAGTGTAAGCTGGTAAAAAAAAACAACAAAAAAAAAACAAACAAACAAACAAAAAAAAAACGCTTCATTTTTGTTGGCTTACCTTTTGACAGCGTTGTTCTCCGAACGGAGGCGGATCTTCTTTGATGGTCCAGGAAATGACCGTCATTCCGTTTTCTTTTCCATGCCTCATGCTCTGAAACCTCTCCAGGTCTGCTGGCTTTCTCAACGTTCTCTTCCAAAGTCTCAGGACTTGACTTCTCCAGCCTGCTATGTCCTAATTGACGGACAACAAGAGGAAAAGAAACGTTGTGGTCAAATGTACTATACCCAAAAGACCAATTTGTTCTAAATTGAATTCTGTTTGTACTTTTATGAGAAACCCTGCAAGGTATCTCAACTGTCCATCGTATCTCTCTTAGACGTCACAGCTGACAGGTAGTCTTTGTGAGGTGATCCCAGTTGACTTACATGAGGAGTACAGGGCTAGCGGAATACTAAGTGTCACTCACAGCTCAGGCAGAGGGGGAGAAAGGTGAATCTAATTTAGAGAATCAGAGCAGACCAGCACTGGAGGGGCTGACAATGAAATGACAATGAGGCCTTTGATTCCACAACAGAAGTAAGTAATCAGGCACAAAAGCTACACACACACACACACACACACACACACACACACACACACACACGCACACACACGCATGCACGCACACGCACACGCACACGCGCGCGTGCACACATGCACGCACACACAGGCGCGCACACACGCACTCACACACAAACACAAGCACACACACACACACACACACACACACACACACACACACATAGCCAGGAGCTCTGTAGAATATCTGTAAGCTCACAGTTTGCTTAGATGAAGATATTTTTTTGTAGAAATACAGAGGAACCAAGAAGGACCCATGATAATGGTTATTTAGCTGCATATTTTATGAGCTCCCCTCTATTAGAAAGTCAATTGGTAGTTATGTATTCAGACAGACAGCAGTGGTACAGAGAGAATGACCCCTGCGCTTGACCCCGCAAAGCTTTGAACTTTTTTGCGTTGACTCTGCCTGGAATAAGCACTTTGATTCCCTGTCCAGCTGCAAAAGTAAACCACATTACATTTTAGGAATGTAAATAATAGAAAGTGCTTTTGTGAAAAATTCATTGGATGCCTCAGTACACCACATAATTATTTAGAGCGTATGTAAATACTTCTTACGATTATAGAGGAATGCATGTGATTTCCTCTTCAAAGCCTAACCTCTCATTTGGTGCATAGATAGGGCGACTGGGGAAAATGGACAACTATAGAAATGGTTTGCACTTCAGCAGTGAACCACGAAGGGTGGAAAAAGCCTTTCAACTACATAGCTGTGGGTTCCCGTTGAGTTCAGAACATGTAATATTATTAAAAAATGTATATATATATATATATATATATATATATATATATATCTACACAAGCATTTTTTTAGAATATAACTGGTTATCGTGGGAATCATTTGTGATACTGCTTTCTGTTTTAAATCACACTCTACCCTGGTGAAATTTCACATAAACATATGTAATAAGACGTTTGGTTGGTTCAAAATATTCTCTGGGCAGCACAGTCAATAGACGTTGGTGGATCACACTGATATCATAAAGTTATCGGTAGTTTTCTGGTTTTCTGAGTGAGACAGTCCCATGGTCTCACCAAAAAAAAAAAAAAAAAAAAAATCCAATTGGTCAGAAGAAATCTTCGCCTTCAAACCCAAAGGCTTTTTGAAATTAGGTTAAAGATGATAGAGAGTCTTTCTCATTTGAAATGCTCAACCTTCGTGTGATGCGTACGTGCTGAACATCACGCTTCATCCTGTGAAGCTGTTGACTCATGTAAATGAGGATATTTGCCTCTCTGTGAAGTCCACGTGTGAATCATATCCCAACGGACAGAGAATTTCCCCTTTGTACCGCGTCGGAATTGTCACAACCCTTCTGGTGGCGGACCGTGGAGTAAAAGCTGTCTTGCGTTTCTGGAAGGTTCCAGTACGACGGAGACTCTGACGTGCGGAACTCATCTTCAGTGTGATTCCAAAAAAAACATACGAGGTGTGGGGCAAGTTTGTGTTCTGGAAGAGAGACTCACAATGAGGGTACATCCTACAGGAGAACCTTTTTACATTACTTTTCTTCCACCATCACTACTTACAGGATATGAGATTCTTTATGATCATTAACCAAACTGGAAAATGAATGCAAAGTTAGACACTTAGTGTAGATATTTTAATGGTAAATGGAAGCAAAGTTGGCACAGGTCCTTTCTGAAGGTATCGCCCAACGCGTCTTGCCAATGTTTTGCTCAGCTTTCGGTTTAAGGTTATCCGTAAACCCCTTAAGTAGAGCTGCCTAATCCAATGGATTGTGCCAATATGTCTAATATCACTTCTTATATTACTGAACAACATAAGCGTTCAAAATATGAATAAAATGTAAAAGCATGACTGATGTGAGTCAGAATGAGGTAATCAAGCAAAAAAGCCCACTGCAGAGCGGGCTGAACACAAACTAGGACACAAAAAATGAAGAGAGAATCTAAACCAAACTAGACTTGTTACATAGATTCCAAAAAAAAAAAAAAATCACATATCTGCTCCACACTTGTCAGTGGTATTTAATTGCTGCTGTATTTAATTCATTTGCTCTGTGTATAAAGGGTGGGAGCGAGTGTGTGTGTGTGTGGGGGGGGGTCATGCCAAAGAAAGATGTTTTTATGCTGGTGAGTGAAATTGGGGAGGGAGGGGGGGAAGAGCTCGACAAGCTCTTACTCACATGTCCTGCAGTGACGTGTATATTGAATACAAATCAGAGGCAGGGGCTTTAGCACTGTGGTGCAGCACTCATTTCCAATGCAAGAACTGTAGCGCAATCAGAGGTCCCCGCGGATGAAAGGAGAGCTGCTCTCTGAATATTTGCTAATTCCACATTTGCAAGTCTTCAAGACCAGAGATTGAGAGAGAGAGAGAGAGAGAGAAAGATAGGGAAAGAAAATTGAAGAGATGGGAGGATTGTGTTTAGGGGGAAAAAAAGAGATTTCTTACAAAATTTCTATATGAATCATTTTTTTACTGCTAAACTGATGGAAATGATAATGCTTGGGTAAGGATTATACTCTTTTAATCATGAAACCTCATCTGGTATCAAGACCATGTTTGTTAGGGGCCTCTGCTTTCAAAGCCCCAGCTCGGGTTTCAACGTCAATTTATTTCTATTACAGCTGTGTGGAAAAACAAGCTACAAAAAAGGAAAACACACACACACACACACAGACATGGACACAACACACAGAGACACATACACACACGCACTCACACACACAGTGATAAAATCACATGGCAACAACAAAAAAGGGGAGCTCTGTTTTAAACTACAAAAAAAAAAAACCAAACCTGAAAAGAACTGATTAAAAACAATGGACGAGGAGCCATGAGAAACAGATTATTATCCCTCCTTCTCTCTCTCTCTCTCTCTCTCTCTCCCTCTCCCTGTGGCATAATGTAGTACTTTGTGATTGTGCTGTCTTTGTCAGATCTGAGGGGGGGGTTGGGGGGGGGGTTGACTGAGGCTGAGAGAGGGGATTGTGCCTTTAACACTGGCATTTTGGGAGTTGCACTCTGGCTGAAAGATCATGCCTTCTGCCCCGCTTTAACTGATCCATTTCATCATCTGTCCCTGTAGAGACAGTGACATGCTAATAATGCAGTACATCTAAACTAAAAACAGGACCGCTACACACCAGAGTATTCATCTGTGACGTACAAGATACCACATTACAGTAAACGCATGTTTCAGACTAAGGAAATCCAATCCTAAAGAAGGTTCTGGAATATTTTCCTCTTGCTTCTCTGGTCAAGCAGTACCACTGATCAAACTCTGAAGGAAACTGTGCATGTAATTATGCATGTACCCATCCACAGACTAGAACGTGTTCATTGTTGCTCTGTATGGCCTTTTGCACTCATCACAGTGTGTGAAAACAGTGGTTATGACAATGAGGAGGGAATATTCCAGAAAAAATGTAACTGAAGCTGTCTTTGAATGATTAATTAAGAGAAGCAAAGGGAATGACAGCCAAAAGTTTCACCCTCAAGTAATAAATTAGGTATCGTAGTGACAACGTACACAATATTATCACAAAGCGTTTGAATCTTGACAAGTCAAGCAGCAGACAAGATTTTTTTTTTTTTTTTCGGTGCAGTCCCCTAATCTTTTAATTTGCTTCTGAAAACTCTTTGGATCTTCGAAGGCATCTGATTTTCTGTGATCACTTTAAAAAAAAAAGGACTAGCCGCTGAATAATTTATTGTATCCATTTCCTGCAGTTCTGGTTTAGCCTTTTTGGTGTGGAATCTGGTTCATTTAAACTATAGATTAAAAGACAGATTGAAAATATATCTCCATAATTGCTTTTGTGGAACTCTGCTACGTATTTCTGAATATACATAATACTCCGGGTAAATATAACATGACAGTGGCACTATCTATGACCAATTGGTCAATCTAATGTATATTAAGCTTGCAAATTGACCAATCACTGTTTTCACTCTGATAAAATGGATCAGTGAAGTATTCATTAGTTTTTTGACAATTGTGTGATAATATAATTTCAACATTCATTTCACGCTTCATTGAGCTAACCACTTTTAAACCACAGAATGATCTAGAAGAACATATTCAGTTTGTTAGATTCTTCTCATTACCAATACACTGCTTCTCTTGCTTTAGGCCATGTCTTCCTAGTGACTTTTTTTTCCCCCCTGCTTGTTGAACTAAAACCCCAAACCCTCTCTGGACACTGTAAATGACAAGGCAGAAATGATTGAGTGCCAAGGGCTAGCGGAGTGAGAGAAGGTAGAGAGGGAAAGAAGAGATGAATCACACTCATCTTCCACTTGTCTGCCAGGAGCACAGGACAGTTCTGTGAGAAGCAACCTTTTCTTTCCCTCTCTCTCTCTCCCTCTTTTTTTTTTTTTTTATAGGCTTGACATAACTCAAATCCTGCATGTCCGAACATTTACCACCAACATGCCACAGCTCTTCTAAAACAATCACTATGATGATACAAGGCAAACTCCAGTTTCTGACAATGTCCCCCAAGACGAACAGCATATGCAAAAAAAAAAAAAAAAACAACAAAAAAAAAACCCTCCACGGTGTGAGGGCTCGTCTCTATGTGAATGACAGCCGGTGAGTAATTAGTCCTATGCTACAGCTCCTCCCGGTTGCCCTAACATCACCCACATCTGGTTTTGAAGGATGACAGATTTCCCTGTAGCCCAAGAGGTGGAGTACAATTTAACATAACAGAGGAAAAACACGGCACAGAAGGGCTACTGCTGAGGACAGAGATGTATCGTCTACCTACAACAAAGAATAACATTGCCTCCTACCTCCATATGCTGCATGTTGTTTTGAAACAAAAGCCCTGAGAGATAGTGAGAACTATTTCATTTTAGATGCAGATATATGAGGTACATTTTACACCAAAGGTAACGGTATTGTAGTAATTACACGATAACTACAGAGATATTTACAATATTTGCTCACGTATTCACACTGGACACACTTAAACCAAATTAACAAGTACGCATTGTACAATGGATATGGGCAGTATGACATTCTGCAGAATACATTATTAATGATCTCACCACATAGATGTATAGCTGTTAGTTCTATTTACTGTTGGGAAAGGCCAAGCATAGCCTTGTCTTGCATATTGAATGCATGTCTCATTCTTTGCGGTTCCTAAAGAGAGCCTTAAGCAGAGAGCGATTAAAACTCATGTAAATAGCCAACTTATATTTGGATTTGCATCAGGCATAGAGCTGAAATTTCACGCTAACTGGAACAGAACTAAATGCGAGTATGGACTTCATATTCGTTTGGATGTATTGGATATATTTAAGTGAACCGTGTTATGCTCCACTCCCTACTTAAGGTTGGAATTTCGATATTTCCGCAACACCTCACCTTGGTTTGCGCCCTGGTCCAGGAATTCCCCGCCGTAGTACAGCGTGGGGTTCGGTCCTTTGTGATAATGCCAGAGTTATGTACTAGGAAACCTGGACTTAATCATAGGACCTGTCTTTTTTTTTTTTTTCAGGTAATGTGCTTAAATCACATTAGTGTGAGAGCTAAACATGGTGTGTGTGTGTGTGTGTGTTTTTTTTTTAAATAAGGTAATAGGGACGCCACAGGGTGGTCTAACCAAGTCCAACCCAAAAACATCAGCATGTGTTCTGAGGGAGACTTGGAAATACAAGAGGAGGAAAGAACCTCTTTCTTCTATGTTTTGTAGGAGTTTACAACTTTGTCTCTCACCATTTTTTGATTTGTTTGATGTATGTTTGTTCTCTATATTGAATTACCACTACTTTTTTGTCTTTTGCTATTGTAGCATTTTATGCAGTGGTTGGGGAATGCCAGCGATGGTGAATGTATATGTGCACTGCAGAGGTCAGCAAAAGAGGTTGCATGCGGTGCTCAGAAGGGTGTGAATGACTGAACAAAAGCCACATGTAAACATGGACAAGGTTATGCATGTCATAGTGGTCAATCTTAGCCAAAAAACCCAGAAAAAATGTCTCTATTCTGGTTTTGGTCAAATAACCACACTGTATACTTCAAGAGTGAAAACCGATTTCCTTGACAACCAAAATTCCCTTTTGGAGTTTCTTATAAGGAGGATGAATGTACATTGTCATGTTCATGTTTAAGTTTAGAAAATGGTAGGGTTGCTGCAATTTCCTGTCAGTTTTCACACACACACACACACACACACACACACAGACACACACACACACACACACACATATATATATATATATATATATATATATATATATATATGAGATGTTTCTGTAAAATAGCACTATATGTTACATTCTCATTACCTTCTTAAAATGATAACAAACGTGACATAAATTCACATATAATGATTGTACATCTTTCCTTTGAAAATGAAAGCCCTGTTCTATCTACACTGTACAAATGTTCACAGTCTTTCTGTCACTTTTCTCTTTCTTTGCCCTTGGATTTCATGCATCTGCTTTTGTCTGTCTCCATTTCTGACCATCCCCTTAACCACTGTAAGACACAGTCCACCAATCATAATGCTGTAGTGGCAGTAGCTTCAGGGTGTTTTCAGAAATCTCTCTCAATCATATATGTCAGATTGGCCAATCTGGCTTAGCCTGGATTACTAGACAGACCAGCTGAACCAGACGAAAAGTAATACACGCAATTGGATTAGGAAAGTTATGAAATAGCGAACGCGGTAAATTTCATGTCATGAAATTCAGTTTTCTAAAACCCCTGGCCCTTATCCCTGATAAAATATTTGGGGACTTTTTCTCATCACCCTTTGATGTTCAGGTACACGAGCAGTTTATTTCATGGCTGGTCCAAAAAAGAAAGAAAGAAAGAAAAGAAATGGAAAAACTTGCTTTGGCCACTGTTTTGTTTGGACATGGTTCACTTTAGGTTAGTTGATGGCTGTGGCAAGAATGCAGAAAATCATAGTGTTGAATGCATATTTTAGAGCATAGATTGTACATGATTGTTATCATAAGGACGTGCACTGCTATGTGAATAAGGTTTAAGAAACACTACCATGTCCATAGCTCAGTAAACCTTATGAAAGCCTTACAAAAGTAAACCTGCATAAACCACATTATTTTGACAACATGGTAGCATAACTCAGTGAACAAACCTCACTAACTACCCGTTATGTTTCTGCAGATGATCTCTCTGAACAAACCAACACTTTCTGTTAAGGTCATGCATATAAGGACGTGCTGGTATGATAATTACATGGTTTCACAGCTTCACAACTTCAAACATAGTTAGAAAGCAGCACACTGCAATTAACTGTTATGCTAGCAAACAGCATTTGACAGATATTTGTCACATGTCCAAGATAGTTCACTCTGTTGTACAAGAGTAAAATTAATTGTAGACTTACATGCATTTTATACAATTCTTAATATTTCCTAGATATAAAATAGAGCAGACAAAGACCATCTTAAGGATGTGTTTAAATCGTGCAAACCAAACGACAGGGTTTGTCGAGGCAAAGAACACGTCTTGGCAAATGCAGTGATCGCCAACCCTTACCCAATACAAACAATCCCATTAGGAGGCAGCCATGTTTAAAAAATGCCCAGTATCCAACATTTAATCCACAGATATCCAACCAAGAACCAATAAAGCTACTTTCTCCATGCTGACAACATACATTTCACTTGCATGTTTGAGGAGTCAAACACATTCACCGTCGGGGGTCAGTTTGCCAAATGGTGTCCCACAGAGAACCAGTGTTGGAGGGATTGGGGAAAAGGGCTAGAGGGGGAGGAGAGGCAGAGTAGATGTGGTGATGAACTGAATGGAAATTTTAATCGTCTTATGACCAGACCTTTCAGAAGAGCACCTACTTTTCAGATATTTATTCTGGGCTGCTGAGATACGTGCAGAATGGGTCACTGTTCCGAGATGGTGACCAAAATGGCTTCCTGCAGTGTTTGGGGAAAAAAAAGAAACATAAGGCAACCCCTCAGTAAGCGCTCCATCTTCAAACATAGCTACCGGCATCCGGACTGTTCCGCTAGTGAAGTGATGAATCCGGTTAAATGAGGAAAACAATGGGGAAAAAAATGCTACCTAGGGTTTGGAAATAAAAGGCCCAGACTGTGTTTCGCTACGAGTGCTTTTTTTTTTTTTTTTTCTCGCTACTTTTGGGAGCCTGCGGTTTTTGTATATTAGCCTATTTTGCTCTGACATTAAAACCTGCGGCAAAAGGGACACATGGCGAAATGGCCCCAAGTTTCTTTTCTTTCGTATTTTTATCATTCGTGTGAGCCAAAGTTTCAGTTTTTACGTCACAAGCCTTACCTTCAGAACCACCTGCTAGAGTTACCCTACAAAATTTTGCAAAACTGTACCTGGAGACAGACAAAGAGTGAAACTGTATGCTTTTCAACTCCTTGCATTTCCACCACCACGCAACTTGTATGTATTTGCCTGCTGCTGCTGCATGCTTCATAAAGATGAATTTCCAGGGACATGGTTGTAAACAGCGACGGAAAACAAAAATTTGCAGTAATGGCACAGATGAATGATGACATTTATAACAGCTGACGTGACAACGACCTCCTACCTGACTGTCCCATTTCGTCAACCCCCGCGGTTCCGTTTTGAATCGAACCATGCCGGCCCGTTCGTTGCCTCCCCCCGACTGGCATTGTTGCGTTGGTGGTCCTGGACCAGGCTGTCCTTCTCAGCATTGTGCTGCTGGAATAGGTGTGTCCTCTCCTGTTCATGCTGCAGTTTTAGCCCCATGATCTGATTGGACAACGAAGAGCAAGACTTCATCAGCAGAACATCCCTGTCGTCATGACAACTTGAAAATATCCCATCCAGTTAAAGAAATATATGTTTGCATTTCGCTATGCAACGGATGACCGCGGCTGTCGTTTTTACATCATCGTTACCTCATTGTGTACGTCTTCCCTTTCCCTTTCGCTACAATAATCTCTGTGCTCTGTAATCTTCAAGACTAGGCCGGTTTAGCGAGCATTAGCCATCTGCTGCTTCTAGCTTACTCATTTCAATTCATCGCACAGGGATGGAGAATCAGCTTAAGATGATGCCTACTGTGACAGTTATGCTTTATTGATTAGACAAAAGGGGAAAAAAATTCGGAAACTAAATTCGTAACAATGGTTTACCTCTCGTTTTTTTTTCCCTATTGATTGCATGCAAATATAGATTGGGAGGCGCGGCTAGTAATGAAGGCTAATTCAGCTACAGAGTCGCCTCCTTCTTTTCGGCTTTTGCTTGAGTGTTTAAAGTGATCGGTTTTCGCTCTTTTCCCTTGATACACGGCGCTCGATATCAAACTAGTCACAACCTCTTCATTCACACACGCCTTTAGTGATCCGAACACGATTTTCCTCACACTCAAGTTCCGAGTCAAGTGCGTATCTCTGAAAGTGACAGAGACAGTCATCGTCTCGAGGAAAAAAAAAAAAAAGAAAAAAAAAATCACAGACAATATATCAGGCAAGGCATTACGGGTATCAAAACAAAACAAAACAAAACAAACAAAAAAAAGAAAGCGGAGAGTGGAGAGAAGAAAAAGCAAACCAAAGCGGCTGCATTATCTCGTGTGTCAGCCACGCTATCCTGCTACGAACAGATGTATGCTTGCTACAGAGACACCCGCTGTGCAGCAAACTGGCCCCATGGTGAGCCACAGCGTCGGCGGTTCCCATGGTCCGTTTCTGCCCCCCCCCCCCCCCCCCCCCCCCCCCCCCAACCGCCCCTGCACCCCGTGAGACCATGAGTCTGTCTGCTCCAGTCTTCTCTGCCCCCCTGCCAGGACTGAAAAGCGACCCGGGAATCCAGGCCCGGTCCCCGATGCTTTGATGCTAATCCTCGGGCATTGTGCAGTTGCGGCACCCTACCTGGCCTGCCGGCAAAACCTCGGCACCGCAGGCGGCAGCGCAGGCAGCCATTGAGAGCAGGTGATGAATGGGGACTCCTGCTGCAGGCAGGATTGCCCTCCAACAACCCCCCCCCCCCCCCCCCTCCCCAACCCAAGATGGAAGGCCACAGAAAACTGATTCAGGCATTTCTGTTCAGTTTTAGCATTTGTTTTCAGTTTCGACGGATTTCATAAGAGGGGACATCACCTCCCTTTCTCTCTTTCTTGTAAAACTCATGCCTGATTCTGACAACATAATGTAAATTTCAATTGCGCTGTTTTTCATTTGTTGAGAACATGTGCTCATAAATCAGCTAGTAATTCTTTTTTCCACACACACATTTAAAGATAATTAGGGGCAGAGAAAGAGAGAGAGAGAGAGAGAGAAGTAAGTTCTGAGAAGAGAATACCTGTATTTCTTAACCTTAAAGCAGTAGCATTCCTTTTGGCAGGACATCACACCCTGCCTCATGCTATGAAAATTGAACACATGTCAGAATCCAGCCTCAGACTCTCATGACAAATCCATATATCAAAAGAAGGACACGTTCAACAGCACTGAACACTGCCTCCACACTGACAAAGATGTTCCATCGTAAACAGATGACATTTACTCCAAAACTCTGATCCATGAATCAGAATGAATGACAGTCTAGATCCAAACCCTTTCTCAGTGGTTTAAAGTATGTCCCAATAATATTTCCTCATTCTCAAAGCTGGAGAAATCAGTACAAGGAAACTGAAATCAGCCTGCTTTCTGCAACGTTACCGTTCTGAGGTAAAACCTCATAGAATATCACAAGCTGGAAGGAATCCAGAGTAAATTGAAAACATCTTTTTCAGAAGAACAGTTAAAACTTTTAATTTGTGCCTGTGTCCACGCTTGGAGAAGATGACACTGATATGGAGAGAGCTGAAATGAAGGTTATCCAATACCTCACAATATTTTAGGTTACCAAACAGCTTTTTTCGTGTATTTCATATGTCTCCCCCTTTTTTTTTTTGGTATTCTTCGATTCTCTGCACCAACACAGTACAGACATGATACGTCGAACAAGAAGGGAAAATCTCACATGGTGGGTCTATGTCATACCTGCCCACACATGCCGTATGAAATGCAGTGCAGCAGGCAATGAATGTTGGGTAAGCATGGCTCACAGTGTAGATTCTAGCTCTCTGTATTCACCCCTGGGGAGGTTGTAAAATAAGACTTGAAAGGCGAACTGAAATAGTTCTGACACAAACTCATATCCTCGAGTTACAGCGGCTGCGTGGTAAGAAATGTCAGTGCTGGCTCAGAGAAAGTCACCAATCAAATGCCACTCTGACAGAAAGAATTGCTCACGGATGTTTCTATGCAGACTTTGAGTGAGACAGATGGGGGGGGGGGGGGGGGAGTCCAAATGTTCGTGTAGCCAAAATCATTACAGGATGACAGAAATAACACTGCAAATAATGAACTGTCAAAACTAATAGTGACAATAATAGCAACAACAATGATGATAAAAAAATAGAAATGACCAAATGTACTGTGATAAATCGTAAAACGAAACAATAATCTTTGGCTATTAGTCTGAGGCACATGAACGTGAGTTATGTTTCATTTCAAATGAATGTCTCTGCTTGGACTGAGATGAGAAGATGAACATTTTGATAAACTGAATGTGCTTGAAGAGACAGGTAGATATATATCTATATAAATATAGATGTATAGAGAGATATATATTTAGATTCGACAACTGATTGACCAGTGCCACTGAACTGACAGCCCTGAGGATGACAGTATGTCACCGTGAAAGTTTGGAGTGTGAAACCTGCAGACAGAAAAGGGTACATGAGCCCTGTTCTCTTTGTCTGTTTCACTGTTTGGTCATTTTCTTTCAGAGTCACGTTTGATCTCTTCACATTCGTATCCTCTCTTCATCTACAAAAGCCCATGAAAGAGAATGAGTAATTTTTTTGTGCACTGACCCATTTCAGTTTGGAGTGATACACGGTTTGTCGCATACCCTGTGTGTGTGTGTGTGTGTGTGTGTGTGTGTTTGTGTGCCCCTCTGGGATTGAAGGTTTCTGTTTCAGTTTTCTCTTCTCCGTCGACTGGGTCCCCATTCCCACTTCTACGTACATCTAAATTCTCTATTTTGAAGTGCGTTCTCATTTTTTAAAGTATTGCAGTTCAAATGAAAGGCATTAGACGATCCTGATTGGTAATGTAGCTGTACAGTACATTTCTGTTTGTCTGCCATGACCGCACAGTTTCACGTTTGCCGTCCTGTCTTTAACATCCATGAATTCGAATAAGTGCCATTGTACTGGCTTCGCCCACAGTCTTAAAGTTGTTTTTGTAAGGGTGCACAGATTTATTCAAGACTAAGGTAATTCAAAACAGGGTATTTTGGGAATAATGCTGAAAATATTATGTTGAAGGTATGCTCGTGATTCTGTTTGGCAATATAGTTTGCCTGAAAACAATTATGTTGTTTCCAGATGGAATAAATCATTGTAAAATGCTGTGAGATGGAACATTCTACTTTGTCAACATGGATGCGGATGGCTGTCTTGTGTGCCTGAAAAAATACCGTACGCGTTTATTTCGAGGCATTGGTCGGAGAACCTTTTACGTAATCGGAAATGCATCATTTGGAAACATGTAGCTCTAGCATGTGGCATTCAATAATAGTCCAGTTTAGAATAAGTTGTCCCGTGTCAAATCCGCTTCCTCTGGTCACAAATTACATTAGGCTTGTGATGGAAACATGATGCAAAATGAGTGTTTAAAATAGACAGAACCATCAGTGGGCTGTGTGTTTCTTACAATCTGTCTCCCTCCTTCTCTTGTTTTTTTCCATTTAAATCTCTGTCAGTTTGGACTTCTGCACCTACACAGAACTAATAAGCGTAATTACAGGCATGGTCTTCGTTTTCAAAGAGCCCCAGGCCCTTGGTTCTGTTATCCTTGACCAGAGGAGAGGAAGCGAAAAGTAATGATTCAGACGATTCAAAATATATTTCCACATGGGTCTTGTGTAAACGGCGGAAGCAAACAACTTGTTTGGACCGGCTCTGCCAATTTAGACATACACTTTTGATTTGTGGAACGTACTCCGTCTTTTCTTTTTCTCTCTGTTTGGACGCTTCATTCTGTCACTTCCTTTTGATAAAGAAGAGACCAAAAAAAAAAAAGAAAAAAGAAAAAAATATGGCAATATTGGATGAGTGGAGGTATGAGGAGCTGGAAAAGACAGTATAATAAAAGAAAAATGAGAAGGCTTCCAGGAAGAGTACAGCTTCTTTCCTTTCATGTGGCATGTAAAAATGTCAGTTCCAGTAAAGCATGGTTGTTTTTGCAAGTCGCATCCCAGTTCATCCTGTTCTTGTTTTTGTAACTTTGACTCGCTGAAATGTGAAACCTGAAAACCTCGGTACGAAGAAAAGTAACAAAACAGCATAATAATTTGATTTTTTTTATTTTATTTTTTAATTATTTTTTTTTTTTTTTCCAAATCTGAAAATTAGCAGAATAGTAAAATAGTACGCACTGGCTGGTGAGAGGAATCTGGTCGAGTCAGCTGAACTGTCAATTTAATACGGTTTACATATCCATCCCTTTACAATAGCCACTTTAAAGCAATGATTTTAAATTTTACAATCATTTTTTTCCATTTTATGGACAGTTTAGTTACTGCGGTTCAGAGACATACGGAAGTGTGCCAGTGTACTCAACAACAAATAAATAAATGAATTAAATAAAAATGTTTTGCACCGTAAGACATCTCGTATGACAAGTTGAAGAGGTGTGTCATGAGTGACGGATGCCGCGTTCAAAATGATATTTCGGAACTCGTATCAGCTCTCTGACTGACAGCTGTCAAGTGTATTGTCAAGCCAGAAATTGTTTCTGCTAGGACAGACAAGGAGAGAGGGAGAAAGAGAGAGAGAGAGAGAAGGAAAAAGGTATTGAAACAGTAGATGTCATTGTGACATTCATATATGTTTGTATCATATTCATTTGCAAGAGTGAGCTTCAGTGTATCACACTAAACTACTGTGTAAAAGCAGAGTGAGTGAGTGAGTGGTGAGTGAGTGAGTGGTGGACATCCACAGGATTTCATTTCAAACAGAGTTACTGGTCTTTAAAAGAGCTAGCGTAGGTTTACAGGTTATTTATGTTGCAACTGATATTTTGTCCCAATAAAACTTTCAATTTTTTGTTTTATAGTTCATTTGGGCAGAGGGATTCCCATATAATTGTGATTCCCATATAATCAGTTACAAGTTATAACATTATAACATAAATTGTTATAATGTAATGCTAGTGTTATAAGACACACACACATACACACACACACACACATACACACACACACATACATACACACACACACACACACACAACAAAAGGGAGAACACTTTTTTTTTCTCTCAGTTTGGGGAATACACAACATCTGAACTGTAAATCAGGACTGCACAAATCAAAAAGCTGAAATGCACTGATATTTGCCAAATTGAATCCATCGAATAAAACATTTCTTAAGTTGATAAAGTGATTGCAGGCTGTCATTGTTATGGATGCAGGTGGGAAAGAATAAGAAGAAGAAGAAAAAAAAAAGATTCTGAAGAGGTTTCCTTTTGAGAATGGATGCAGTGTCCTAACTGTAGATATTTTATTTTTTAATGCGCTGCCAAACAGTAAAAGAAAGACAATGATGGAAAACGCTGCCAAAACAGAGACGGAGAGAGAGAGAGAGAGAGAGAGAAAGAGGACTTTAGGACCTTTCCTCCTCAAACCATTCTCTTTGTAATTTTGGTCTCTCTCATGTTTGACATCAAAGATCCAGAGATTGTTTTCCCCAGTGTTGTGTACTCTGTAATTATTAATCTGCCTGGCAACACGACCGCCTTTAGGGCAGCAACAGACACAAAAGGACCCTCTTTGCTTCTCTCATGTGGAGTGAAGCAGATGGAAAAAGAGAAGGACTGTATGTGTGTGTGAAAGAGAAAAAAAAATATAGCCACCAAACTGAATGTGAGATATTTTTTTTTGCTTTTTTGAGAACAGAAGTTTCAGAAAGACTCAGGAGAGCTCTGCCATTGCATCATTGTCATGGAAACATATAGTTTTGAAATTAAGCAATGTTTTCCTTTGTAGATACAAATGCAGATGAGGGTCCAATTTCCCAAAACTTCAAGAAACAGCCCAAGGCTGTTCAAAAACGAGGAGACTGCCGTGGAACCAGAGGACCCTGCTGTTTCCTAATAGTCTATCAGCAACAATTAGCAGATTTTATAAACAGGACCACTGAGAAATATATGTTTAGATATGTACCATGTCTTAAATACATATTAAATAATTATTAAAACTGCAATGGTAGCCAACACACTAAGGTAAAGACTCGAGGAAATGAGGAGTATAGTGCATATTTAAAGCAGGTGCCTTTGCACACATGTGGCTCCTGGATAAATTAAGCGATTAACATCCAGTTTTGCTTAAGTACCATATAAAACATTGACAAGACCAATCATTTTGGCTTCCAAAGGCCAGAGGAAGATAGCTTACTTTACTGGACTTTGAAAGAATGTTGATTGGTGGAGCTTGTTGAAGAGGACCTTGAGGATTACCCAGCCTGCTGATGCCTCATGAAGAACTGTCGCTAAGGTGCTGTTGACATGGAAGTGACGTGGAAGACACAAGCAGGTATCAGCAATAACTGAAAAGTGCATATTCTTTGACTCCGATATCTGTGCAAAGCTATACAGTCAAATAATTCTGAATTGGTTGGCCCCCAATGATTAACCAAGGGCATAAACAGGCCATTTAATCAAGAACCGTCAGCCAGGAACTTCACAAAGATTGATAACCATAGCGGGTTGCCATACATAAATGACTTATTAAAGATAAAAATGCACATTTTGTGTTTGTTGTGGTAAAAGAACTCAAGTTGTGGTTTACCGAGCGGTGGTTAATAAAAGAGCTGTGTGATCGTAGGAAGCGC
This sequence comes from Chanos chanos, assembly GCF_902362185.1. Classification (NCBI taxonomy): domain Eukaryota; kingdom Metazoa; phylum Chordata; class Actinopteri; order Gonorynchiformes; family Chanidae; genus Chanos; species Chanos chanos. The sequence continues at coordinate 8,591,032 of NC_044502.1, forward strand.
CCATCACGTTGTCTGAACAAGAGGATGAGTGGATGTGCATTTCCCAGCACAGCCAGCGTCCATTTATCGGAATGCGAAAAAATATAAAGCCATTCATTACGATCACTGTCATTTTTTGGTGAACCATTTCTGTTCTGACGGGAAAAAGGTCTATTCTAGGATGACAATGCGCTCAGTCACAAAGACAGGGTGATTATAGGACAGTTTGAAAAGCATGAAAATGATGTAAACCATATGTTATTGGCCATCCCAGTCAACAGATCTCAACCCAACCAAACACTTAGCTGAGGATCTGGAGACATGCCTGAGAATATATTTTTTTTTTTTTTTTGGCAAAAACAAGACAGCAAATGCTAGGATTTCACGTGGAACAATGATGTCGCGTCCCTCCAGTGGAGTTGCAGACGCAATCTGCACAATCTTGCTCCAAAGCGCGTGGAAACTGTTCTGGTGGTACCTCTGTGCCCGTTTGAGATGCTAATGTTGGGTATATCCCTTATTTTTGTAGCTACCTGTTGGTCTGCGTTTGATCACGGCTTTGGGCAGTTCAAGAAAGGGAGTGGTGAAAGTGTGGGTAATATATATCTGTTTGTCAATCAAAAATGTACTCTTGTGTGCCTCACTGAGTAGAATGTCACCAGAGATATGAAAATGTGCTTTCTCCTGAACTTTGATGTCTTAGAGGAATAACACCAAGTTCACGTTACCTCAGCAGATCTCACTAAAACGTAGTGGGCGATCGCTGTGTAGGTTTCACTGGCTCCTCTTTGTGTAGCTCTGTTCAATATACACATTCACTTCCTTCAGTAAGTGGCAATATATCTTCTTCCGAGCCCTTAGTAACGAACTTGTTTTGGCCTGACTACATTTTAACTGTGATTTCAGGAAGGATGATTCTTCAGTGTCGCTTTCATTTAAGTACAGTAAATAACCCAGGATAAAATTTTCAATGCATATTTGTATGTAAGTTTTGGATTCTCTCCAATATCTGTGTATTTATGCATCTATTTTAAAAAAATGTGTAATTTTTTTCCTGTTGCTGTTATGTGATATTCAATTAGTCTAACCACCCCAGGCCAGCCAGAGGAGGATGGGTTCCCCCTCTTGAGTCTTGGTTCCTCCGATTGTTTCTTCCTATCTCAGTCCAAGGGAGTTGTTCCTTGCCACTGCCGCCTTAGGCTTGCTCACTAGGGGAATCAGGTCCAGCATCCTGTAAAACTGCTTTGTAACAATGCCCATTGTGAAAAGCACTATACAAATAAAACTAAACTGACTTGAATTGGATTTAAATGGAATTGAATTAATTATTCAGTTACAACAGAAACCAGTGACTGGATTGGATTTTGCCCCTTGTGTAAAGGCCGTTACTGTGATTGTACGGACTAATTAGTCAGTGTACCTGATATTTGAATCTACAACACTTTGGAGATATTCCCAGTAGGGTATGTGTTGTAGTATTGTCGGTGCTGTGTTTTGTATGTTGGAGCAAATGAGAAACAGGGATATGAGTGAATATCTGTGCAGTCCCCTTGCACACAATGCAGTGCGTTGTGACTGATCGTCGAAACGTAACGTAAGGGTGAGGATAAGAGCGGAGAGAGGAACCGTATGGAATCCGTGTAAAATTTCTCAATTCTGGAGAAAACAATGAGGAAAGGCCGTTCCTGGGTGAACTCATCCAAATGGAATGACAACTAAACGAAAGCCAGATCAAAGTATCTCACAACAGATAGAGTGAAAGGCAGAGAGAAAAAGGGACGGAGAGAAAGAGAGAGAGAGAGAGAGAGACAGTTGAAGAGAGTGAATATGTACAACCGAAATATTCATTGCCTTCAAAAAATAAAAGAAAAAAAGAAAAAAGGACTTTTTTTTTTTTCCTCCATCCCGGGAGAAAAAGAGAGCCAGCCCAGGCAGCCCTTGGCAGCTTTGCTTTTGTGAGCAGCGCTGTATGTAAATGACTATATGCATACATTTGGGAAATAACAATCATGACACGCCAGATGAGAGACGAGAACAGAAGACAAAAAAAAGAGAAAAAAAAGAAAAAGAATAAAAAGAATGTACGTCTCATGGTCAGAAACTGCAGAATGGGGGAAGTGTGTGTGTGTGTGTGTGGTTGGGGGGGGGGGGGGGGGGGTTCAACAAAGGAAAACATGAATTAATCAACGTGGTTAGGATGGGACAAGAATTCTTTCTCAGCCATCAGATCGTGGAACGACAACACCTGGCTCTAATGAAACCAGCCCTCCGCTTGCTGCTCGCAGACTGTGGGCCTTGATGCGATGGGAGCAGGAGGCTTGTGTTATCTGATAAGCTCTGTCTGTCCTGCAAATGATGAGATCTGCACCACTCATTTCATGGCAACTACACTGGAACTGATTAGGGATGCCTGTAATGTGAGTGTGCGTGTGTGTGTGTGTGTGTGTGTGTGCGTGTGTACGTGTGTGTGTGTGTGTGTGTGTGTGTGTGTGTGTGTGTGTGTGTGTGTGTGTGCGCGTGTGTGTGAGTGTGTGCGTGCGTGTGTGTGTTTGTGTGTATGTGTATGTGTGTGAGAGAAAGAGAGGGATTGTGTGTGTGCACGTGTGTATTTGTGTGTCAGTGAGTGAAAGAGAGAGAGAGAGAGAGGCTTCAGGTGATGTAGACAGAAGAAAAAAGACAGAGTGCTGTCCCTAATTATGTACACATCACAATGGCCTTGCATTAGGACACATCTATGTATTTACTTCGTTTATTTACTCTGGCACTCAGCGCATTTTTCCCTCTCAGCCTTAGCAGCCGCATCGGGAACTCCGCAGCAAGTAATTCAGATCTGACTTCCGCAGTGCTTCTCAAAAAAAATAAACGCTTAAACCCTCGGTGCCTAACGCCGATGCCCTGCCTTAAATTCGCCGTTCCGCGGTTTTAAATGGCTCGCGTGGAGGTCACGTCCGTTACGGCTTCCTCGGCTCCCGGTCCTGTCCGTCACGCAGCAGCTCCAGTCATTCGCTCACGCCAAACTCAAGCCATTTTTAGGGCTCCACCATGTGTCCTAACAGTCCTGTGCTATACAGTCTACCCCTGACAAGCAATGTCTTTTCGATGAGTGGACTCCGTTCCAGGACAAAAGAGGTCTTGTTTTAGCTTTTGTTCGGCCCACAGAAGTTTACAGTCGGAGGCCACGGGCAGAGCGCATGAGGGGCCATTTTGTGGGGGTCTCCCAGCATGTGTGGCTCTCCTGCCACTTCCTGACTCGTGTGCTGGGTGAAAGATGATATGACAACGGACCACCGGGATGGATGCCTTTTGTGGGAGGTGGGGTGGGTGGGGGGGGGGGGGTGGCAGTCACATGTTTAGCTAAACTTGGCACAGGACTAGGTGGATGGGGGAGAGTGGAGGGGAGGGATGGGGGGGGAGGGGGTTTGAGTGTTGTCCTGCAGTTGTTGGGGGCGCCAATGAAGTCACCCTTTGGCCTGTACCATCCTCAATCACTGTCAGTGCCGCTGCATACTTTGTTCTATGGGAGACAGAGGTCGACTCCACAACTGAATATTCAGTGGGAGAAAATGAATCAATGATCCTGTCCGTGCATTTGAATGCAAACGCATCTGAATTACATAGACATAATCGTCACATAAAAACATGTAAGTTTGGCCTTCTTTGAAAACTTGAAAAAGAATCCATTTGTGATATTTCAGCCAATTAAATTGGTTTTTTGTAGCTATAGCTATAAAATAGCAGTTCTCATATAGCTATTTTATATTTTTATAGCTATAGCTATATGAGAAATCCTTGTTTAATTTGGACTAGAACTGTATCATTTATGAAGCCAAATAGACATTTTGAATTTTTTTGAGATTGAGATTTAGAAGCTTTCAGCCGTTCACACCTGCTGTGGACTTCAAATCCATATCCAAGAGTTTTCAAAGATAACCCGCTTCTGCTGTTGAATTTGCATCTCTCCTTGTTTTTGTTTTTTTTGTTTTTGTTTTTTTCTGTCTCTTACATGAAAGAAACAACCACAGGGGTAAGGCAGCCACTACCACTTCTGATTCATTTCTCTCTCTCTCTCTCTCTCTCTCTCTCTCTCTCCCTAACTCTCTTTTTCTATTCGTCTCCCCATCGAGAAGGTAGACAAAGAATAAAAGGCGAGTGTCTTATCTGAGTCGAGAAAGGTTTTAACCCCGAGCCCTGGGCATCGGGGCTCAAAGGGCTATTCTTGCCTCCTCTTTATTGAGCGTTCCTGAGGAGAAGCACAGTGGGCTACATATTTGTCTTCTCCGTGCCCACTCTCTACCTCGGCCTCCCGCGGAGAGCACCGCGCGGCGAGAATCACGGAGCCGCTGGAATGTCTCTAATGCAGTGTGGAAACTGTGACTGCGTTTGATTTAAATGGTTTCAGACGCTCTTAGGAGGAGCATAGCGCAAAAAGCGAAAAAAACAAAACAAAATAAAAAAAAAAAAAAACAGCTGGTAGCCTCTCCATTGATACGCACAAAAGAGCACACACACACGTGCTGCCCTCTTAATGGGAACTGCCACTAGCGGTCAAAATGCGAACGTGAGGCGCGAGGCGGCAACTCTGTCCGATTAGCCTTATCAAACGAACGCAAGCCTCGGTAAAAGTATACGAGTGAGTAAAGATATGCTCTTCTGACGTACTTTTCCCGACACTGATTTTTGGTGTTTCCTCTAAGCAAATAGATGTATCTCTTATCATATGCATTTCTGTGGGCTTAGATGACTTCAGCTCTACCCAGTATCCACCAAACATCAGTATTTTATAGGAAAGTGACCGTGGTGCTTTTATTCACTGTAAAGTGATTTTCCCAGTACATTAATAACCATAAAAAGGTCATTTGAAAATCAGTAGCCCAGATATGTGAGCAGGCGTTTTCTCTATGCAAACAGAGGGAAAGTTCTGGAATAAAAGAGGACAGTGCAACTAAAGACCGTAACCTGAATGGCCTCTCCCTCTTTTATATGTGCTTTGCATTAACTCAAGGGGGTTAGAGGGAAGGGAACTTTATACATTTTCATATTTTCAGCATTTTGCATTTGTGGTCTTTTTTTATGATTCAGACTCTAAAATTAACACATTATCCTAAGCCAGACAGAATTTAATTAATTGTTTCATCATAGCTAATCATCTACCTGCATTTGTGAACATATCCTATAAATGATACAATTGGTCACATATAATGCGTTTTAATTTTTGTTGACCATCAATAGCAAAAAAAAAAAAAAACATGTTCCAGAAAAATCACTTCCACAGTCTTTATATGAATTCTGTTTTCACACAATAAGCAAACTCTGATTGGTCACAGTGGATGATCGCTATGGAGACAACTAATGTCGATAAGAAACCAGACGGAACAGGCATGCCTGAATCTTCTGGTTGGGGAGAGGGAGTCGGCGTAATCAGGAAATTTGTTGATACAGGTCAGCTATTTTCCCATATACCAGGGTCTACTCACTTCAGCCTCATCTCGTGGCTGCATTAGATGCGGTAAACGCTTTTGAAATGGAACTCCCTAACCCGTCGGACAGGCAATTTCACCTGCTATTTGAGAAGCTCCATCAGTGTCCAGCCAATACAGGACTCCTGATTCTACCCCCACCCCCCACCCCCTCCCCTAACCCCCACCCCTCCCTCTTCCTGCCCACAGGAGCAAGAGTGCGCAGTAAGATAAGGCAGACAGCTTCACATGCACATCAGTGTATTGATTTTCACGCAGGCCAATCTCCCCCAATCAAAAAAATTCACGCTGTGGGGGAAAAAAGGAAAAAAAAAAAAATCAAAGGTTGTTTTTTGTTTCAGAATCGCACGCTGGCTAGCTGCTACTTGGAGATTTCTTTCTTTCTTTCTTTTCTTTTCTTTTTCTTTTTTTTTTTTTTTTTTGCTTGTTTGTTTGCTGCTGTTGGTTTTCATTTATTTATTTATTTCAATATGTATCAGACTGACTGGGGAGCTTATGGGAAAGGAAAGTGGTTGACAGGAATTGTGTAGCGCGCTTTCAATTTTACGTTCTTCATTGTCTTAGTCGTGTACTGATCATCATTTTCTCCGATTCAGTAAAATGAAAGTTGACTGTTAAGCTTTTATTTATTTATTTTTTTTTGTACACTCAGGACCAAATCTGAGCTGTAGTACAATCTGACACTTCTCTGAGAGATTAAATATGTTTAAATAAAATTTTTTTTTAAAAAATTGCATCTCATTTTCTTTAACGCTGCTTCATTCTTTGATCAGGAATGCTTGTCTCGTTTAATAATATAGAAACTCAGAGAAATGATGCGTAATATTGGCTTTAAATCTCTTGCTCAAGTGCACTGGAGCATGTTTGCCCAAACTGCAGTCCCTGCTCCTGCCTCTAGGGGCAGTCTGCTGCAGTGAGCTGAGAGGAGTGCAGTGGTGGTATTGAATTTAGAGGCTTGGTATGTTTTTGATAAAGGCGAGGACAGGGCACAGGGGGACAGGATGGGGATTCTCTCACAAACAGCAGACTCCCACAAAGACGGAAATGCCAATGCCCTTAAACGTACTCCAGAGGAGCAGATGTGCCCCCCCCCCCGCCCTCTTATTGGTATCATTATTATTTTGTTTTCTGTGCCAACCCTCTCCCTCCTCCCCGTTTGTGTCCACTTTTAAAAATGCGGCAGCTTCCACACATGCAAAAATTCTCCACCCCGAGTTCCTGTTCTTTCTCTAGTATGCTAATGTGTTGTGATTATTGGAAGGGCAGTAAGATAAAAGTACTTCACTTTAAGTTTTTCTATATTGTTGCCATGGTAACATGAAACTGGAAAACCACATCAATGCGCTGGCCCACATTTGCATTTTGTGGACTGACTCTGATCATCAGAGACAGGTACAAACCAATGCTGTCCTTTCTTTCACACATACACACAAACACACACACACACACGCACACACATGCACACACACACACACAAGCAGTCAAGGATCCAACACAACAATGCTGTTTCTTATGAAAGAATAAATGTACTGAAGCAGATTGGTTTCGTACGTTCAGCCTTTGCATCATTGGCATGTAATCGTGCAGAACACATTGATTCTATTAAGACTGCGTATGACATTGTAATGTACCCTGTTCACTACACTGAGGTTAACCCATTTGGAAACACACAAGTTTCTGTTTAGATCCATAGCCCCATCGTATCCAACAAGATATTTAATCTCCGTTCCTCCGGGAATGAATATCCAATAATGAAGTCCAAAATGAGAAACGGTGCTGAAATGATACTAAGGCGTCGTTTTTCTGTACTGTACTGTACTAAACTGAATCAGTCATGATGTCAACTTTGTTTAGCAAGGCCAAACAGACAAGTCTATCGAGACCCCCAGTTGATGACTGCAAAGCTCACTAATTAGCTCTGGAAAGCATGTGCTAGTAGGGTGCAAAATCTCTCCAGCGAGAGCCAAGTAAACACATGGTAAATAGTGGCATCACATGTGGGAATGGATCCAAAATGATGTCATTTCACAAGCTGTAGACAGAGTGGAATTGTGGGAAGAAGGCACCACATGTTGGTTTGGGAGCATGGGAAACAAGCCAGGATGGTCATTTTTACGAACCCCCAATGCTAAAGTGCAACATTTTTAAGTCTTGCTCAAGACAGACAATTACCAGAGACACAAAAACACTCTGTAATGTCTTGTGCATGTTCGTGTTGTCTGACAGTTTAGTTTTTTTTTAGTTTTGATTTAGCAGAGATTACAGGAGTTTAATCAAGTTGAAATGTTACATATTATTAACTGTTTATTTGTTTATTTGTGTTTACATGATAATTGTAGCAGCAGTCATTTAAAACAGTCCTTGTAAAAACTGTCTAAGCGCCAAAAAATGTACATGGAACATTTTGGATTGTTTTGACTGGTATCGTTACTCTATGATACAATAGTTTCATAGCATCGCATGTTTAAAGCTTATATGCCTCACTTATATGCCTTACTAGTATTTTTGACTGTTTTTGTACTTTGCTGCGATGTGGAAAAGACACCATTTATTAAACTCAAGCCTCATTTGGAAATCCCATTTTCAAAGCAGTGATCAGAAAATGTTGCATTTCTCCCCATCATTTATATATTGCTTTTGCTGTATTTGCAAATCCTTTGTGCAATTTAGCTTTCATTATTACCTTTTATTCAGATCACTTTGAGTCTATGAGGAATAACATTTGAGAACATAAAATAACAGTCTTTTTTTTTTTTTTTTTGGTTTTGTTTTGTTTCGTTTTAAAGGTATTCACAATGCTCTTTAATGAAACTGTTTTATTCTTCTGAGTCATGGCCCCAAGACACAATCTTGACAGTAGACCTTTACAGGCTTTAAGGAGTCCCCAGTAGTCTTGCGTTTGCATTAACCTTCGAATCTGAGATATGAGTCTACCTTCTACAAATTTGTTCAGTATCGGTGCATCAGTAGTCTTACGGAAGCCTCAAGGAATGTTTCAATACTCTAAGGCAGAGGAGAAAAAGAACATCTTTCAAGCCCAAAACCTTGAAGTGTGTATTTCAAAGTATATGAGCCTTGGGAACTCCATAAAGTGTACAGATTTACTATTCCTCATATTTCACTTAGCTCCCAGGCTACCTTTCCTTGGTGTGGAAGCAACACTTCAGTCAAATGAGTGTTAGCACCCTGAAGCATTTTCTGAATTAAAAAGAAAAAAAAAAATCCTCAAACCTTTATGTAGCTGCTAGCATACATGTAGCTCCTAGTATTGTTTAAATACCAAGTTTATAGACTTCATTACAGACGTTTGTTTAAAACTTTAAGGAGTAGCTTGCAGCTGTCTTGTGGAAGTCTACAAGATATTGCTGATGGAAATGTGAATCTGGTTAGTCAGCAAGTGTAAACCTTTGAAATTGGACTTTGAAGTGAGACTAATGGTAGAATAGATTTTTACAGAGGCGGGACTTCCTGACAAACTGAGAATTTAATTTACTCTTGCATCAAGTTGCTAAACTGCTCATTTGAATATTCTTGCCTTCAACAGTTGTGATATCATGTATACTATTAAAGCAGAATATGAAAAAGTCACAACAACTTAATGCCTGTTATGGAAAGTCTATGCACAGTGACCTCATATAGCCTGTTGAATGCTTTGATTCATTCATCATACTTTCATCTCGCTGAGAAAGTTAGGGCAAATGCTTCACACGCTAATTAGAAACTAAAGGATGATGTAGTAGAAAACAAACAGAAATCGCAAAGTTTTACTAGAAGGCATCGGACATGTGCCAAGAATCTGCTTTCATCATTTCATGAACGCGCTCTTTTACAACTCATTGATTACGGGGGAGTGGGTTCACTCACGTTTCGTTCAATTAGTAATTCAATCTTGTCTTGCAGCAACTTTGTGGTATCTTAACTAAACTCAAACAGAACTAATACTTTTAGAATATTTTCGGTCGTTAATTCCTTTTTGGCTTTATAATTAGAGGGGTCTTGGAAGCTAAGCTGGTAGGTGGTGCTGATAATATCTCTCCTCTTATCTCCCTCTGGTGAAATCTAGTTACTTCAAGTAATATATTTCCCTTGTGGTTAGATTAAGTGCTGCTTAGCATCTTCCAGGGCAATGTGATTGGTATCTAAAGTACATTTTCTATATGGTTTCCCCAGAATTTCTCTTAAAATACCATTAGGATGTGATGGGGAGACTTTAATAACAAACTGAGGGCAGAATTTTCATTCCTCTCAGACAGATGGAAAGACAGACGGACGACCAGACAGACGAACGAACAGACAGACAGACAGTCAGACAGGTGTCTCATCAGACTGTGCCTTCAACTGCATCCATTTCTGTCACCAAATAGGAGACTGGCTTTTCTAATTTGACTTATTTTGACTGAACAGTATTTATTGCTAAAATACCTACTGCTGTTCTACTGCATGATTGTGCCAGGACATCTCATATATAAAAGATGCATAAAACATACACCGCTTACACCATCAAGCTTTTCTCTGAACAATAGAAATAAAAGTCTCATTCCACGATGGAAGAGTGAAGCTATAAACCCAGAGCAGGAGACCCAAAATTGTAACATCCGGCCCCGCTAGCCAGTATATTTGTCACAGAATATGAATAGGGCACAGCATGACCTCTGGGAACTATTCTATTCCATTTAATGCAGTTCTAAAGCTTGGGTTGAACTGACAGATTCTGGATTAGGCTAATATGGCCGCACAAAGATGAAAGAAGATAAATGAGTTGCATTGGTCTGGGAATTAATTTATATGATTATTTCCTCAATGTATCTGTGTCTGAAGAGGAATTTAGTGGGTAAGCATCTATTAAGTCTATCCTGTATGAAATTGCTCAGTGTCTATGGAAGTTAATCAGTTTGGCTCAAATAAGTTCTTCATCTCAGTGTAGGTTTGTGAACATTTGGCTGTACTGAGAGGGCTGGGGTACCCTTTGCTTAACATGACAGTCTTAGCAAGAAATTAGTGTTTCATTTGAATAAATGAAAAAGAAAATTTTACAAAACTGTCACTAACTGATCATCTTTCAGAACTAGGAAAATGTCCTCGTGAAATTGACTAGACTCACAGGTTCACCTTCAAATACAAAACACCTCTATGTAGCGAGTCCATTTCCCAGCACTGAGCCGTGTTTACACTAAGATTGACTGAATTAGTCCTGAGAGATATCTGTCTAGTATTATGAAACCTGGTGCCTCTTGGCAGATGGATCCACTGCGGCGCTTTGATGAAGTGTAGGAATGCAGAGATTTGACAGTGTTATCTGTGTGGCCTGATGGGAGACAGCTACGGTCAGATCTTATTTACAGCGCGCAAAACAAACACCAAATCATCAGCTGTTTGAAGCTCTCAGCTGCGCGTGATGCATTCTGGTGTGAAAGGACTTTCATGCAAGAGCTGTGGCCTTCGTAATGTAAAAATTTGAGCACAAATCTGACACTGTGCACCAGAAGGAAGAGACCTAAACGTACAGGTAGGTTCCAATTTGTCCGACCGATCTTCATCATTCAAGCAGCAAATTGAAAAATAAACTAAACAAAGCTTTATCGCAAAACAAACTAACCCCCCCCTCTTGCCCCACATCCCCTCGCCCCCCCGCCCAATCTCGCCCACGCCCCGGACAATGTTTATTCAAGAGATGTTTCAGTGAGACCGTGAGAGAAGTTCAAAGGCGATTTTTGCTGGGGTTTGAATGACTGATATGGAGAACGAGGCTTGTTGTCCCCCAGCTGTCCAGATCCATGTCCCTCTCTCTGCACGGGGTGGGTGGGGGAGGGAGGGGTGATGTGGGGGGGGGGCGGGCGGTTTCTCTTCAATGTGGGGCGGACACCGCTGAGAGGGGAAAAAAGAAGTGACGGAAATTTCAAAGTATGGGCACAGACAGAGCAAAGGGGAACCACCCCCCCCCCCGCCCCCCATCGACGAGGGGGGCTGGTTGCCTTTAGATGGCTCCCTACTCTACATGTATTTATACACTTGGGGCTGAGTGGCTAAGATGCACCTGAGCAAACATTAACATCCTTGGCGACGATGCTTTGATGTGTGACCCGTACTTTCCCATTCTGGTTGCCTTGGCCTTCATCAGCCCCACAGACTCAGGTCTCTGAGAATAGGAGACCGAGGATGTGAGTGCATTGGTTCACGGCTCAAGGACCGCGCAGTCGGACATGCGCAAAGTGTGAGATCCTTTAATCACGCTGCAGTTTGTTTGAAATTACGACTACTAATTCAGAAAAAGAAAACCTCTGGATACGCGAGAGTTTTTTATCCTTGTCAAGATTCGTCCATTTCAATCTCACTTACGTGATAACTGGAGCGAGTGCGATGATGTAATTTTCAGCTCCTGAGAGAAACATAATCGGAGCTTTGAAACGAACGGATTAAACAAGAGCATATTTAATTAATTATTACCACTTTGTGTTTGCGTGTTGTAAACATGTATGTTATAAATATGAGAGTGATTGCAAAATTGAGCCCCCGTTTTTTTTTTTAGGTTTATCAAACAAAGCACTGTGGGCCGCTTGCTGAAATTATGAACCGAACACTTGTATGAGTAACATTCAGTCTTTGTGCATTTCTGCTATTTTAAAAAAATATATACAGTATACAGCCCTATAGCATATACATAAGCAGGCCTACACTCACAATGGATGTAAAATGCCCAGAAACGAACTTTGAAGTTGATACCATCTGCAACTTCAAAGTTTGTTACTATAGAAAAAGCCAGTACGTGATTCATGCTTTTATGATCAGTGGTGCCTACAGGAGAGCAGGGATTTAAAAAAAGTAGAGCCACACACCCACATAGAAACACGCTCAAAAAACCTTTGACTGACACAGCGTATGGCAAATGCCGTCTAAAATATTCATCACATGTCTGTCTTTCACTGTTTCATTACTGTTTCAATGGCAGTAAATACATTGGTAGATAAAAGGAAATTGCTCTGATTCCCCAGGCCTCCTCGACTGAGGCCCCTGAATTTACATGCTGTTTGTAATTCTGAAATCAATTAAAAATTTACAGCCACCGTAGATCCATTATTAATACACTTTAAAAAAGAAAAAAAAAAAAAAAGAAAAAAAAAGTCTTCAGGCAGACAAATGTTCGTGTCAGGCAGATAAATAAAATTGGTGAGAATGGTACGATATCATTGGGAATCCTTTAATGTTGGGAGTTTGAAGCAGTTTTGCTAGAGCAGGTCTAATGTGCAAATGTGGTACCTTTCCTTTATTCTCTCACACTAATCCAAACTGAACATGCGATGGACACACTAAACCGTTCTAAACTTCGACATTAAAGACAACTTACCTGTTCTCTGTTTTCAGTGTCAAAAACAGCTGCTTACCATATCTCTGAGAAACATTGACCAGCTAATTCACTGTGTATTGAACTTTACTTAAAGCAGTATACATCTGTATGTCAAAGCACTCATGTTATAAGAAAACCCAATTAAAAAAACAAAAACAAAACAAAAACAGTGTTTACAGTTTGACAGTTCCTTTTGTGTTTTTTAGCCTCCCAGATTCGAGACCTCAGCTTGAGAGAGTCCTCATCTGTGAGACAGGCTCATATGGGTGTCTGCTTTGGAGCATCTTTCTTTCTTTCTTTCTTTCTTTCTTTCTTTCTTTCTTTCTTTCTGTCCTCATAGCATTTTTATTAAAAACATCAATCTTTCTGACGCCAAACTCCCGACATCTGTTTAGGGAAAGATGCTGCGTATTTTAATGGGAGGGATCGATAGTAGGTGGATCAGTGAATCTTGCAGGTTTTGAGGGGCGGACAGTACAGTTTAACAGATGTTCCATGTTTTAAGCAAAGCTGAAGGAGGGAGTAAGGTCCCTTGGGAACACTCTTAGAAATGCTTCCCAACCTACTGGATGCGTTTGTAGATGTTCTTTCTTTTTCTTTCTTTCTTTCTTTTTTTCTTTCTTTCTTTCTTTCTTTCTTTCTTTCTTTTTTTTTCCATCTTCAGTATGGAAAACATGTGCACCTGAACATTGCTCTTTCTCGTAACAGACAGTGAGTTTCAGGAACAGTTAATGTTACGTAAATAGTCTGTATACTAATGCTGTTGTGAGTAGCTTTTCATAGCACATTCACCTCTCGTTAACTGCATTAACTGAATTTTCTTTTTTTTTCTTTTTTTTCCCCGTGGCATTTCCTGAGTAGCTGTTTTGTGATCACTTTTGACTTGGATCATAAGAAAGAGAAAGATTCAAACAATGGATCCTCTTCAAATAGCAAATGAAATAAAATAAAATAAAATAAATCAATAAATCACTGAGGGGGAAAAAAAAAAAAACACCCACTGTCCTATTTCAGTTTCTCATCTGTTCCACCAAACTTATCACATACAAAACAATCTAGAACAGACTAGAAAAAAAGTGGGCAAGTCTTGCATACATAAACCAGATCTCAGTGCCAAAAGGTCTGGTGTGGGAGCTAAGGAGAGCGTGGGATGAAATAAAGAAGGCCTAGCGTGTTTTCTCCCATTCAGAACATCTGGTTCTTGTTCCGTTTTCACACAGAGTACCCGTATAAGACCCATATACGTTGTAACTCCTCTGTCGTCATTCACAAAGTGGAAGTACAGTATCTCTCTCTGTGTAAATTCCTCACCGATATCTGCTCGCGTTCAGATTTTCAGCATTCATTTAGCACGGAAGGATTCCCGTAATCCCTTGGCGCTTGTCCTCATGTAGCAGAATGAACACGGTAACACGTATTGAAATAAAATGTCACACATGGCAACACGCCACGTATCCGTCACATTAAGGTTTGTTTCGTGATAACGGGAGCTATAGATTGGACTGTCTGTATTTCTTCAACACTGGCGCAAATATGTCTTCCTGTAAAGTGGAGGTGGTTAAATCTACCTGTCAGTTGACTAGAGTTCTCATGGCCTTTTTTTTTTTGGTTTTTTTTTAATGATTCATGGCTCAGGCAATAAAACTTTTGGTATGAGAGCACTTCCTCCGTGCGGAAAAAAAGATTTTGTGAGAATTTACACACATCATGAATTACCATGACACACAGAGGAAAGGTGTGAGTAGAAAAAAACGTATGGCCCTGCAAACCAGGGAGAGAATTTATTACTGTGAGAGACAGTGAGACTCACCTCATAGAGCTTAAGACCATAGCTAAAATGTGTTCTGTCTTTCATCTCTTTCCGTTGCATCTTCTCTCTCTCTCTCTCTCTCTCTCTCTCTCTTTCTCTCTCTCTCCCTTTTTCTCTCTGTTCTTTTCAACTCTGACATGTAGTTTCAAATAAGGCAGACACGGTACAGTGGGCTTCTGTTGGAGCTACTCAGAGCTCAAGAGTAACAGTCCTTTCATTTGGATTTCACCCTCTCCTCCATTACCCTTACAAAACAAGCAAGCAAGCAAACAAACAAACAAACAAACAAAAGGCCGCATTACCGAGTTATGAAACTCAGTTAATTCATTCACAGTTGTTGTAAAAGTTGCTCCAAAAATTAAACTACAAAAAAAAAAAAAAAAAAAAAGAAGAAGAAGAAGAACCTGAACGTTTGAATAGTGGGAACAGATATTAGTGATTCCCTAACTCTTTTCAGGCAAAAATAATTGCTTCACATGCACTTTCACAATCAGTAAAGCAAAGCCTCGCTGAATGTGAGAACAGTGTGGGAGTGGAGGACGATGATTAAAGCAAGGCCTGCAAGATCACGCAAGAGCACATCTAAGCCTTTAAAGACCATGAGAGAGGTTTGGGGTCATTATAAAGAACTTTGAACAAATGTTTCTCAATTTAGGAAAAAAAAAAAAAAAAAAATCTCTCACAGTAATATTAACCACATCTGTGATTATGGTTTGAATGCCCCTGCCTTTTTGTTTTGTTTGTTTTGTTTCTTTTTTTGTGGAGGAAAGGCTATTGTGACATTACAATTCACTTTGAACGACTGCCCTAAAACAATGCTTGGTTATAAATGATCGGTTTAATTTAACTCATTTTGTTCTTTTATATTTACACTGTAATGAAATAAAATAAAATTTAGCGATGGGCACCAAGGACACGGCACTTGTACTGTTGAATACATGTAACAGCAAGACAACGCTGTAGCAACAACCATTACATTTTATTTTTGTCTTGTTACGTAGGCCTTAAAGGCCAGATTTCATTTTTAGATATTACAATAGACAGTATTTCGTTATTCTTATGTAAATACAGACTAATCCTGAGGAATTCTTTGTACTTCTTCAAAGCTTTGTTGCTAGCAATTAAATCTGTATGGAAAACAGAACAAGGAGATACCAGAATTGAGCTTTTTAAAGAGTGAGGAGATGTAGGCCTTGAGTCTATTTTTGGATGTTTCACAAAAAAGGAATTTTGTTTATCCTCCATCGCTAACACAGACTGGGCAAAAATGGTATCTTCTGTTGCTAATCTGGTAGCCATCAAATATCTGTGAGCTCACTCTCCTTTTGAGAACCTCTTCCTTGGGAAAGTCTAGCACAATGACCTCATGTAATGACATCAACTAACTGCTCAATGATGATGTGATTTTGGAGTTGCTTTACCCCAGCCTTGTTACTCAAAGAGGTTTGGCTCTAACTGGCATGTCATATTATGATACCGAGCAGACTGTGAAAGTCGCTTTTTTGGTGTGTTGACATTTTCGTACGAAAGACATATCGGTAACGGTAGTGTAGGAAGGTCTGCTATACCGACGCGTCTAGAACAAACAACCCCCACATAATCTCGATCTTTGAAACACGTGTACGTGTGTAAGTTGCTTAAGCATTTCATTCTACGCATTCAGTGGGGAAAATAGCCAAGTTATGGTTAAAACTGATTATTTTGGTGGAAATAATCCAATCCTACCTCCCCCCCTTCCCTCTCTCTCTCTCTCTCTCTCTCTCTCTCTCTCTTTCTCTTTCTCTCACTGTCTGTCTGTCTCTCTCTTTTTTTTTCCCCCCCGTCTCCTGAAACGGCTGCAGTAATCAGTGCTCTCCCTAGCGGCATTCCTCTGGGGATTTGTGGTGAGTGAAGTGAAGTGGAACCCTGCTGAGAGAACCTGAGTGCTTTGACTCCATATTAAACTGCTCAATCACGGGCCTTATGTTCGACAAACAAGCCCCTTATGAGATCATTACCGCCGATGAGCAAACACCAGCTAATGAGAAGAAAGCAAAACACTTTGCCTACTCCTACAAAGAGAAGACTTCTACGCTGGATATTGATAAGAGAAAGAGGTAGCTGTGTGACTGATTGTGCCCAAAATGAGACAAAAGTTCTACGTTACTTAAGGTGCCAGGATACTGAGAGCGACCTAACACGTTTCACTGCTGAACGTGAAACGAAATCCAATGCTTATTATTCAATGTCGAAGGCCATTCTGTTTGTTTACCTGACGCAATATACACCGCACGTACAGCGAAACATATCTATGTAAATGTTTTAACCTCTCAGTGATTCTGATGATTACGGCTTCAATCACTGGGTTCAATTTCATAGCAGGGTATATATCTCGGGCATGATGCTATTTTTAACTTTCAACACATTCAAGAACACGCAACTTCTGCCGCTCTCTCCCAAAGAAATGAAAAAAAAAAAAAGGATTTCTTAAAACATCAGAAAAACCAATACCCTACAGAAGTTTAATAAGAGAAAGCACAGTAGTGTTTATGTAGGACTGGCTCGCGGTGGATGGTGTAGTTCTTCAGTGGTATTCACCTGACCCATTTACCTCTTTGCTTCTCAACCTTAGTTTGCAATGCAAAGCACTGTTTTCCTTTGGCATATGACTTATTATCATACACTACCTCACCTGTTTCATCCAAATATTCTCCTCTTGTACCCAATCCCCAGCCCCCATCCCCGAATTCTGAAAGAAAATGACCTTTTTCATTTTGTTTGTGCCGCTTAAACTTTCAGCTGTGGCCCAAAAAGTTTATCTGGGATGTAGTATTGAACATATGACAAGGTCTTACATTGTCATATGTTCAATCAATCTTGTGAAGGATGATGTGAAAGAATGCAATGCTTTAAACTGTTAAAATTTGACACTATAAATCAAGGTTACATTAATCAAGTACATTAATCTATTGTTTTGAAGGTTGGTTGTTTGTACAGTGTCCTTAATTAATTTAGTGGATTTTACAGGAAGATGATGCTTTGATGTGTCAGCTGATACGGTCTTTTTCATCTTTATCGAGATGGTGAATCATGCTTCACACTTGAATGTTGCTAAACGTGAAAAAGGTTGCTTCATCTTGTGGTCAGCTGTGTTCCAGAGACAGCGCTATTAGTTCCACTTGCAAACCACGACGGTTTCATCAAAGGGAACAGCGCGGTTTCCCATAATTCTTTTGTAATTTTCCATTCAAAATAGAGAAATCAGATGATGTCATCAAAAGACCGGTTGAAAAGTGTTGCTCACTCGCATCAAAGCCAAAGTGTTTTTTTTCTACGCCACCCCTCTCCTCACCACCCCCCCCCCTCCCCCTCTCCCCCCTTTGCCAGAGGGAAAACTCACTCACACTTCCCGGTGAAGTCTGAAAAGGGTTCTTTAGAAAAGAACCCATAGGGACCTCTGTATCGACAATATTAAGAACGTCAGAAGGTAGTGACACAAAGATGTGACATTCTTGTTTCCTTTTTGGCAAGGTCTGACTGCCAACCGTCACCAACAACATCCCCTCAAAAAAAAAAAAAAAAAACCCTTACCCCTTTTATCTGAAACAAACAATGTATTCTCAAACTTCAAAGCATGTCCGTTAAAAGCTCCCTTCCTCCTTCCTAACTTATCTGAAAGCATAACTTGAGTCACTTCAAGGCTGTATTGTATGCTCCTAACCCATTTCCCATTGGACTGTGTTGTGTGACACGCACGCCAGTTTATCAAACAACCGACCTCGCTGATAGACCTGCATTAGTGTATTCATGCAAAACAAGTCCTGACTCGTACATCGTGTAACTTTATGAATGAGTTGTTTTTGCTGTTATTTGACAAATAAACGGTCCTGAGATTTGATATGATGATGTTGCTTAGGGACATTTACATGCTTCAGACCCAGACTTTCTCAACGACAGTTTGTAGCTGTTTCAGGGACATACTGTGTGTGTGTGTGTGTGTGTGTGTGTGTGTGTGTACATACACACACACCCACACACACACACACACATATACTATGTATATAGAATATATAGATAGAAAGCCACAGTCAGGTTATACCATGGATTATACCTCTATTTTAGGACAGCCAGAGTTGACGGGCCATAAAGGTCATTGCCCACTGAGTATACTATTCTAAAGCAAAGTCGATTATGATGAAGAAATCACCATGACCTCTTTATTCTTTTATCCACAACACTTCTCGAAACATCTCTCTTCACAACACGACTCGTGCTCCCCCACTCAAGATATCTCTCAGATTTGACTTCAAAACACAACTCTGTTTGTGCCCAAGCATGTTTTTGTAAATATTTTAAACAACTTTGGCAACATTAGCCCTGTGTCTGGTGACTTTCACAACAGTTACCAGATGTCCTTTGAAGTTCACCAATCCCACTTTGTAGCTGACAACAAATAACACGCACTTTTATTACACGGTAAACATTTGATGCTTTTACATTTTTTCCCCCCTTCTCTCCTAGTAATCCTTTCAAGTTTTGCCACGGCAAAAAAAAAAAAAATTCTGCTCTCCATTTCTTTCTAATCCTGTGAGAGAGAGACCCACTTCCATGCTTTTAAAGTTTAGATGACATAGCCAGTGTCACATCTAAGAGGAGTAAAGGAAGAGGACAAGACGTGAACTCGGGAAAAACAGTTTTATTATACCAGTTCTTGGGTGCAGAGAAAAAAATGCTGTCACATAGGTCATCTATAGGAAAAGCCGAATTATTGCAGGGCAGATGAACAACAGGAGCAAAAGAAATGCTGCCATATTGGAGTTTTGTGCCCTTTTTCAACTGTTTTGGTTGAGGGATGGAGATATATGGTTAGTTCCCAAGCATTGCAATGCTTTGCTTCACCTTCCTTCACTTCACTTCACTTCACTTCACTTCACTTCACTTCACTTCACTTCACTTCACTTCACAATTCAGATCAGTAACAGCTCAGTCCAGATCAGTGTGTACAGAGACAGCCATGTCTATTTTACATTGTGTATACCTATGTATCTACATTAAAAATACACAAATACATTGTTATGGTACATTACGTTACATTACGCTACATTACGTTATTTTGTTCAGTGTTGTGTTGTGTTGTGTTGCGTTGTGTTGTGTTGTTCTGTCTTATCTTGTATTGTGTCATGATGCCTTATGTTATGTCATTTCACTTTTCATTTCATTTAATGTAAAAAGGCTGCGATCATTTTGGGAACCACTCAGAATGTTCAGCTATTGTTTTGTTATTTAGAAACACAGGTCATCAAAATATTTTAAGAAAAGCATTATCTCTCAAGGAACTTCAATGGACAAGTTTATAGTACTGCAGCGTGTTACGAAACAGTGCAGTCCTATGACAAGTTTGTGTAGACATAAGCGAGTTTGAAGGTCTGTGCTGGTGAGTCAGAGCTAAGAAGCATAAGAACTTTTTCATTGTGATACATCAACATAGCCAAGAGTTCCAGCAGGCAGGTGGCAAGGTATCACGTCCACAGACGATAGAGAGACAGATTACCGCAATGTAGAAAAAGTAGAAGATGGTGGAGGTGTGGGTGAGCGAGTGAGTGAGTGAGGGAATAAATCAAATAAATCGCTGACACAAATCAGGGCCGGATTCATCAAACTTGAACTGAAGAGGCTCCAAGCTGTAGATAAGAAGCAGGGAACCACTTCAGAGAGACTCTAAAGCATTAAGTTTACATAAGTTTCACCCCAGCCAAACTGCCCAGATGCTATCAAAATCAAACCCCTCTCTCTTGCCCCCAAACGGAATCCGCCTTTGATTTATAAAGCATGCTGGTTCTTGGAAGCCTTGCACAACAAAGGTAAACTCTTGATGCTGTGGTAACATTGCTCAACCGGCATGCACAGGAATGTGGCGCTCAAGATGAAACACTTAACGAGCACTCATGCAGAAGAGCATGACCGGTTGAACCCTTTTAAGGCAGAGATCGGTGGGCTTCTCAAAGCAACGCTCAACTCGAGCTCTCTGTCACAAGATCATCGTGACCGTGTCACAAAGTTGTTATAACGAGTCGTGTGTCATCTTTAAGCTTTTTAGCGTCGGTTATCGTAGTACCGTCGTTCGTAAATAGGGAGTGAAACGCAGCACGGTTACACAGCAATACTTGAGTGAAGAGAACGGTGGTACTTTTTTCGTTGATTACGAAGTTTGGATAAAATATGATCCTTCAGATCAGAATCAACAACAACAAGCCATAGCCAGAATAAAAACGAAGGAGCTGCTGAACTCTAACTCCTCTAACTGCCTCCTTGTGAGGAGGTTTTGACATACTTTTCATTGAGTTAAAATTCTGTTTATGTTACCTACATTTTCATTGCCTAATATTTAGAAAAACGGAATGGGATGAAGAGTTGTTCATTTTGTCTTTTTTCTTAGAAGAAATTAATCAGAAATGTTTGTTTAATGTACATTCTATGTCAAATCAACACATTTTTAAACAAAACCGTGCTCTGGAAAGACTCTTAAGGCCTGACTATGTCTGTCAGTAAATCTGTAGTATTTTGTTAAATTTGGCTGAAATACAGTCTTTTTCATTTGTGCTGACCCATAAAGTGAACTCGCAGATCTTTGTCACCATCTAGCGGCCATCATGCAAACGTAATTTTGACAGGACAGGTAGAGCTATACATGAGATTTATGTACAAGGGCACACACACACGCACACGCGTACCCACCCACTGACCCACCCACACACGCACACACACACACACCTACCCATCTTCACTGCCCTATGAATCTATGTGTACGAATAGCATATTCTGAAGAGGAAAAAGACTTTGGAGATGAGAGAGTGGACAGCAGCATAGTGAGACAAAGAAGTTGCTTTGAGCTGAAGGCCCGATTCAAAGACATTCAAGAACAGGCCAGCACAGCCAGTAAAATCAATGGCATATTACAGTGTTGTTGTTCATCACAGTAAATAATGCAAGAGGAAACAACATGAAAACAACATTCATTTCATCCGTCATCATCCTCAGGGAGAGAGAGAGAGACAGAGAGAGAGAGAGAGAAAGAGAGAGAGAGAGAGAGAGAGAGACAATTGAATGCTGCAGCTGAACATCTCTAAAATCTGCCACGTTTGTGTAATTTCATATACCAGAGTTTCCAGTACTTTAGAGATGATTCTATAGGAAGATTGACTGAATGACTGAATGACTGAATGAATGAATGAATGAATGATGGAATGAACAAAATAATAATTCAGTGGAAACAGTATGTCCATTAAAATGTATACCCATGTTTTGAGGTGTAATATGGTATGCCTGAAACTTAATCAACCAGTATATGTCCACACTGCAAGTCAACTGTCTAGCCTAGCACAGTGGGATAGCTTAACAAATAATCATTTGTAGCCCAGCTGTTCTTTTCTACTCTTAAGTGGACCTGTCTGGGTAAATAAATTCATTTCTGAGTAATTTCTGCCCTCCATATTTTAGTAAATGTAGTTACTAAGTTAATTATGGTCATCATTAGAACTCTAACAATGACTTACCTCATTGTATGACTGCAGAGAGAATGTTACGTGACAATAATAAATCACTGTTTTTTGGAACATAGCAAGTACAGCTCATGGGTAAAACCATACTTTATTTAAACAGACAGCACAGGTACTCATATCTCAAACTTCACCTAATGGTTCACAGACATATTTGAAAGATTCTTAGTTATTCATCACTAACTTCTTCATTTTGGTGTTCTTCAGATGAACTGATCCAGATTTGATGTGGATTCTATACACACACATTCAGATGAATGGATTCAGATTTGATGTGGCTTCTATACACACATCTTTATCTCTGATGGCAGTGAGCCAGAGCGTACAGCATAAGTCGCCGCATTTGGTTCTAGATTGGAGGGGGGGGGGGGGGGGGGGGGGGACCAAAAAACAAAACGATAAATCAAGGATTAGTAACTGTTATGACAGCAGAGCAAGAAAAAATAAATGGTGTTGTTGTCTTTTTGCTTTATGCTATTTCATATTTTTCGTCAAAAAAAAACAACAAAGAAACACTACACAGGTGGCATGTGTGGGACATTTGTTAAGCACATCCCGCTTACCTTCATAACATTCTGGAATTTTCATTGTACCATCAATGCACTGAGTGACTACTGGATACCCACACTCCTTTTCTCGGTTCAGACAATAGACAGCCACATACTCTGAGTGCAGAACCATGTTTGGCTTCAGATCCTCTATCCATACTTTCTTCCCATTGTAAAAGATACGCCCTCTCTTGATGTCAACTGTGCAAGGAGCTGACCGAACATGAGAGAGAAGAGGAGAGGAGATGCAGTTGATTTTTAAGAACTTTGTACAAGTACTTTTCTGCACTCCTTCAGATATTCTTTGGCATAGGTGGAGTAGGTTTTATTTTACACTCTCTTAACAACCAATGGTAGTAGATGAATGAAACATAACATGTGTAAGTAAATAGCGATGTGCTGCCAAACCCATTCATCCTCAAAAATCTGTTGAAAAAGTTCTGTAACACTGACCTCTACAGACAGGTTTTGGTGACCATTCTCCTGTTTTTTGACATTCAGTTTCCACAGAACCATCTAGAAAATAATTCTTATTGCATCCGTATTTCACTCGGTCCTTGTAACTGTGTTCCCTTAGTACTGCAAATGTAATGAATCCGTTTTCTATTGTTGTTGGTATAGGGCAAGACACATCTGAAGAGAACAAAAAGAAAAGACCATTAAACAAATTCTTCATTCAGCAGATATTGTATATTTTATACAAGGAACTGGACCTCAGCTTGGTTCTAAGTACAAAACTGAGCGGAGAGTATTTTGTACTCACACTGGCATTCCGGCGGCTTGGTCCAAGTACCGTCAGCTGTGCATGATGCTCTCTCGTTACCAAACAGCACCATTGGTGGCAAACACGCGTAGGTGCCACTGAATCCAAATTCAGTCACGTTGCCAGTAAATTTTCTATCATAAATAATTTTAGCGAATTTGGGAATGTCAGGCAGGCCGCAGGTCACAGCTAAGATAAAATAGAAACAGAGAGAGAGAGAGAGAGAGAGAAAACAAACAAACACTGTCTAAGGTCTGATGTCGATTAGATGTTGTTATCGCATGTACTTTTGTCACGATCAACATCATTGAAAGCTTTCTCTTCAGTTCATCCTCTTTTCTCATTCTCATGAGTTCATCATGATCTGTCCATTTTTTTCTCCTCACGGTAACACTGAAATAAGTGGAAGGCAAATCAGAATAAGTATCTGAGGGCTACCTGCTGCATAGCCTTTGACCTGTGGGCAAACAAGTTTGGTTCAAAAGAAGTCTTGCCCACAGATTGAGTAAACTTGAAGAGGGCCTGTCTAGGGTTGTTGTCTTTAAGTTTTAAATTGAAGTCATCTGTCTTTTCTTTTCTTTTCTTTTCTTTTCTTTTCTTTTCCTTTCTTTTCTTTTCTTTTCTTTTCTTTTCTTTTCTTCTCTTCTCTTTGCTTTGCTTTGACAGTGGAGTCCTCATCAAATAGAAATAGTCTTCTTCTATCCAATAGAAATAACAACTTCGCAGTATTTTCCAAATCTATCTAAAAGTGTTTGGCATTATTGACACCTTGAGTTCTTTTGTATATTGTTTGTTTCTTTGACATTTATGCCTCTCAGGTACCACAGTGGACGGCACGGTGGCGCAGTGGGTAGCGCTGTCGCCTCATAGCAAAAAGGTCTCAGGTTCGATTCCCGGGCGGCCAGGGTCCTTTCTGTGTAGAGTTTGCATGGCCTCCCCGTGTCTGTGTCGGTTTCCTCCCACAGTCCAAAAATAGGCAGGTTAGGTGAATTGGAGATGTAAAATTGCCCCGGGTATGAATGAGTGTGTTTTTTCTGTGTGTCTGCCCTGCGATGGACTGGCGACCTGTCCAGCGTGTTTCCCTGCCTTTCGCCCTATGAGCGCTGAGAGAGGCTCCAGCATCCCCCGCGACCCTGATTAGGATAAGTGGCTTAGATAATGAGTGAGTGAGATGTTCCAGAGTGTACTATCATGGTTTACTCTTGCTATTTACCTTCCCTCTGACCAACATGCGTATTGTTCCAGCTTTTGAGTTTATTCTGCTACATACTTCATTCTGATAGCAATCCGGAAGAACCGAGGAAAGTGATATCATGGCTAATACCAGCATATGAAGTACGTACGTTTGCACTCTGGAGTAGGGTGGCTCCATTGACCAGTGTGTAAGCATTCAGTGCTGTTGGCTCCAATCAGATTGTACCTACACAAGAGCCAAATGTTAAAATTAATTAACACAGCTCTCATGTTAGATACAAGAGAAATATACAAGTGACCAGTAGCTGTCACATTATGACTTGGCAAAAATCTCAGCTGTGTTACAAAACACTTCAACGAATACTGCTCACAAAAAGTTAACAGTAATACTCGTTTTAAGAGATTTCGTACTCTGCGTGTTTTTTTAACAGTGCTTTAATTTAATGTCGCACATTAATTTAATGTGATTCTAGGGATGTCTTACCCTTCATCACAAGTAAAGTTGATGACACTCTGGTACACAATACTGATTATCTCCATCCCTCCGTTTTTTGGCTTACTGGGAACAGGGCAGCTCTTAGCTGTGTGAAGGTATCCATGTTTATGGACAGTGCGGAAAATTTCAGCTTCAGATTTCCTCTCCTGTTACATATTCTATTCTATTCTATTCTATTCTATATTTTAAGTTCCCATGCCAAAAATAATACTGATTGAAAGCCCATGAGTGTAGCCACATATAGTTCTATAATAATAATAATAATAATAATAATAATAATAATAATAAGATGACGACAACAACAACAATAACAGCAACAACAACAACAACAACAAAATAAACTCAGCATACGTTCACACTTAAGGGTGCGTTTAGTCCACTCTCCAGTAGCAGTGCAGGTGATCTTGGGGGAGCCACCCACTCTTACGTAGCCTGGTTTACATGAAAGGGTTACCTGTTCTCCTGCCTCAAACACACGCTGGACATTACCAATGTCGTAGTCATCAGAGGCAGGCGGTCGACCACATACTGCAAACACACACATGCGCACGCGCGCGCGCGCACACACACACACACACACACATAAATTTGTCTTACAAAAAAAATTCTGGCAAAACTACATGGCAAAAATTATTTTCATAAGCAGATGTACCTAACATGTATGACAAAGTCATTAGAGACACATACTGATATACAATGTACACTGCATTTATAAAATCAATTAAAGTTATACTAAGACACATTAAAAAATGCCAGCTATATCCACCGTCCAGCTCTTCAGCTATAACAGAAACCCAAATTACCTTTTGCAGGAGCCACCGTCCCATAGAAGCATATTAAACAGAGCAGCAGCAGAAGCATGGTTAACCTCATTTTCTTTCTGTGCCGAAACAATGTTTCAAAAAAAGTTTGGTGATGAGCTTAAATTCACTGAGCCCCCTCCCAGAGGCCGAACTCATGTTTGCTGTCTGTTAGATAAACAGAAAAAAGTGATAAGAATGGAAGACAGTGCGCAATGTAGAAATCATTTGCCCAGTTTGTGTTTCTGACCTGTTTCTAGTCCTGCCAGGAAACAAGGTAGTTTTGTTTACTGGGAGCAGAGTCCCATTTAGACATTTGTAGCTATAACGAAGTAATACATTTCAGCACTCTGTTGTCACCACAACACAAAACATTAATTAATTCAGAAAAAAGCCTCTTCTCACAAATGTTTTTGTTTCTGTTAATGAGAGACATGTATGTTAAGTTTGAAAAATCCACATTAGTTTGAGATTTTTTTTTTTGTTATATGAATTTGGCTATTTATGAATGATTTTGTCACAGTCTTTTTTTTTTTTTTTCTTTCTGTAAAAAAGTTGCATCTGTTTATGCAACACCACCAATATACACACAGTGTCACAGGGAGACGGATAAAGAGAGAAGAAAGAGAGAAAGAAAGAGAGAGAGAGAGAGAGAGAGAGAGAGAGAGAGAGAGAGAGAGAGAGAAAAAGCAGTCCCTGCTCCATAACACCTTCCTTTTAATACCAGTTTTGATTTCTCTCTCTCTCTCTCTCTCTTTGTAAAATTTTCTTTCTTTTTTTACTGAAAAAAAAAATCTGATTCTTCATTCTCCGAGCACTGCTGAGATATTCTATTGGACCTGCTGGATTTTGTTGCACTCTCAGTGATACTTTGATAAACTCCATTGTGAGGCCAAAGTTCACAAAAGAAGAGGGGTGTTTGCTCAGGGCTGAAAATTAACTCTATTTTCCCTCTCATTTCCATCATCATGCAATTACTTTTTTTTTTTTTTTTCAATTTTTTCATTTTCACAAAACTCTTTTGCCCCACTGTTATAAAATTTCAGTTCAATTTAATTTGATTTGTATAACATTTTTCACAACTGACATTAAGCACAAAGCAGTTCCACAGGATTCCAGATCTGATACCCCTCTGAGCCTAGGGCAACAGTGGCAAAGAAAAGATCTCTTAGACGGAGATAGGCAAGGCAAGGCAAGCTTATTTATATAGCACAATTCATACACATAAGTAATTCAAAGTGCTTTACAAATGAGCAGATACAAGAAAATAGAAAATAAGAGATTAAAAAAAGGTAGAGTGCATTAAAACAATGAAAAGAACACAGAAAAATAACGTTAAAACGGAAGTGTGTGTAAAACGACGGGGTGGGGAGGGGGAAGGTGGGGGGGTAATGGAAACCTCGGGAGGAACCAGGACTCGGCACTCAGCGGGAGAGCTCACCCTCCTCTGGCTGGCTCAGGATGATTAGAGTAACGGATAGAATATTACATAAAAGCAATAAAAAACAAATAAGGTCTGTGAAAGTTAGTGTCATCAAATACTAAAAATGTTAGAAAGTTGTTTATAGTCTAATGATGAAGTTTGATTATACTGTTATGCCTGCAGAATTCAATCTCAAACTGCAGTAAGTAAATTAGGATGCTTAGACACCAAAGTCTGTAACACAGAGCAGATGTTGCAAGGTTTTTCCCCTGTGTAGATGCATGCCATTTATCTGAACTAGTAATTTTGATCGTCTTTTTACTGTGTGCGATACTTCTTTTTGCCTGTAGCAGTGCTGTGGATGCATTGTATATCTAAAATTTTGTATTAAGGTAATCCAAAGTTCATAATAAAACTTTTACAAAGTTCTCATAGTTTCGTTACAAGCAAAAACTCACCAAAATTAAAATAATTAAAAAGTTTTGAGATTCTGCGATGGTTTGCAACGTGAACCTACAAGTGTAATTCCGTGGACAAGTCACTGTGTGTCACCATATTACGTATTATTTTTTAGGTTTCCCGAAAAATAGCTACAGTGCTCAAAACATACCGCTTTCCGGTAATCGTTTTACATGTTCGTCTCATAGACTAACCACTGTTGTAAAGTTGTTTCAGCCAAAAACTGAAAGCTGAACAAAATAAAGATCACATTTAACGGTTGATAACTTTTATGTAGGGAACCATACAGGCAGCATTCTCCGTTGAATAATCTCTTCTGAACCGTTCTAGCATGAAAACTGTTCTGCCACCGGATGACGCTCATAGCCCAGGCTTTCCTCCACAATGGGATAGTGTATCCCTCCCATGAGGAGAGAATTCTACTGACGTCACCATAAGTGCAAGAAGGAAGCAAAACGCTCAGTGAAAGCTGTCACCAAGTAGTTGTAGCGACAGCACGGGAGGCTTTCAGCGAGTGTATCTCAAGCCAATTCTAAGCGTTATTCGCCGGTTCGGGACATTTAAGAAAAAGAAAAAAAAATATCAAAACCTAACTTTCAGCTGGTCCGAGAGCAATAACATCATTGTTCCACTATGGCTGATGTTACTCCAATAATCGAGTCGTCTTCAGAGGACGTTCTAAATCGATTTGCCCGTAAAGGTGCTTTGAGGCAGAAAAACGTCCACGAAGTGAAGAACCACAAATTTATTGCAAGATTTTTCAAGCAGCCTACTTTTTGCAGCCACTGCACTGATTTCATATGGTAAGTAGTTTTCCTTCTGTCTGTTTTCACTCTCTCACAGCACTTCTGAAGTTGAAGAGTAAGGTTGCAAGAACTCAGAACTCACAAAAGAATACACAACTTAAATTTCACGTTCCGTACACAGGCTGGTACTGGCTGTTCGTTTTTATTGGAGTTGATTTTAGTTGATCAAAATCGTTTGCTTCTCAAACTTCGTTCCAAGTGTCTTAACATTTGCATGTTTTTCGAGATAGCGAACGTGTGCTTGAGTATTACGATATAAAATCTGCTATGCTGACAAGTCTGTTTGGCAAATTGGTGACAGTGAGCTGCCGTTGACAGCCAAAGATAACAACTGCAAACTTTCTTTTAAACTTGGTACTATCCGCCGCCCTCTAATAAAAACAAATAGTAAGCGACTAGTTGGCGATTTATTATTGAATAATATCTGTTTTCATTCTCCAGTACAGCAGGCTAAGTTACGCTTATAAGCACGAGACGCACCCATGTTGACCACTGTGGCTATGGAGGTGTGTTCGACCTCTTTTGTGTGGTCCGTTAAATGAGAACTTCTGCATTATACCGTAAGATACCCGACTCTTTGGCAGTTTGATTGTGTTTGAGCCAAATTTTTTTTCTCTGGTGTATAGGAAGCACAAATGAATTTTCGTTAGCCTAGTTAATGGCAATTCACTTCCTCAGTTGAGAGAGGCTGTCAACCCGTGTAAGCCCATGCACAAGTACTCCGTTAAGTCTACAGAATTTCACGTGTCGTTCTACAAAATAAAATACAATTTTAAAAAAGGGATTGGATCCAAATGGGTTTTGATTTCTTATAGTCCTCTACTTCGTCTAGAGGAACTTTGGTTTTTACATTTATCGCACATTATGTAGTATATTTCCAACCTCATTCCAGTGATTATCAATCATAAGAGATAACAGTGGTGTAGATATCACATGACAGAATGGTGTCATATTTAGTGTTAGTCAGCTATTCACCCATTGTTTTATCAGTTTTATTGATTTTTCTTCTTTTATCCCGTAGATGCTTTAGGCTTGAATCAAAGAACTGATTTACATTTCAGAGTGATGTAAATGTAGGCCTATATTCTTCGAAAATTATAATAAAACTGTTTGATGTTATCAAACGGCTTTTTCCTCAGAGTAGGGAATTAGCTAAATAGCCTGCTTTGCAGAAAGTATCCATGTTTGTACTCGCCACTGGACAAATCTACTTCAGTGGTTTCCCCCTGTTTGGTCTCACAGGATAATCTATTTTCCAAAACATTTTGTCATGGCAGTATCTTCTTTCATCTTGCTGGGAGAAGAGGCAGCATTCCATGTGTTCATTTTCTCATGCAGACTTTTTTGGTCGTAAAATCAAAGTAAAATAGTATAGATAATAGGAGAGAATAGAATAATGTACGATATTATAGTAGAATATCGTGGTTTCTTTGTGAAAAAAAGCCTTTCTCTACACGTGAACATCAATTTAGGAGTTGAAGGCTTTAAACTTTCAACTTTTTTTGAGGTATCATCCATGTTAATTAGAACACAACAAGTCCTGGCAGTGAAGAAGTGGTCTTAGCCGTATCAAGTATTTGCACTCTCCCCTGCAACAGTACTGTTTAATTGACTTGAATTGTATGTGCCATGGAAAGTGGATGATAGCAAAAAGCCCATTCAAGGCTTTATAATGTGTTGCCCTTAAGTGCATTGTAGTAATTCACCTATGTCCCCCCCCCCCCCCCCCCTCTCTCTCTCTCTCTCGCAGGGGATTTGGAAAACAAGGATTCCAGTGCCAAGGTGAGCTGGAAAAGACGTTCACTTTTTTTTTCTTCTCTAATTTCTGACCATCTCTTAAATAGTGTCAGTTTCTTACCACTGAAAGCATCGATCTAAAGAGTGAGTTTTGAATCCTCAGCTGTCATGTATCATACCCAGTACACACTGAACACAGGGAAAGAGTTAAATGATATCAGTCTGGATATGCTGAGCTAGTTATATTTTTGCCATTAGTTATGATTAATCACGTACAGATGAGGTCCTCCTCATTTTAAAATTTCTTGATGATTAGTACTATTTTAAGAAGGGCCAGCAGGGTTTTTTTTCTGTGATAGACAAAGCAAGTGCAACAGATTAAAAACGTTGTCACTCAAAAATCAAAGCTCGGCTTCACCGTCTTGGCTTTATGATGATTCTCAAGTGATTGTGAACGTAGCTGGAGACCAAGCTTTAATCACACTCCTGGAAGGGAGCAACTAGTGCATGACCGATGGCTAGCTGCAGATGCAGACCCCCCACCCCCACCCCACCCTCCATAAAAAAAAAAAAAAAAAAAAAACCCATGTGACAAAACAGCGCTTTTCCAAAACCAATTTGTGTTCTGATCCGTCAGTCTCTGGCAGCCAGATCAAGAGGCTGTAAAGAATATTACGCTGAAGGAAACGCTGCCAGCCTATCAGATGGTAGTTGCTAAGGGTTTGCTTTCTGTTGTGTAGATTTGCTTTTTTTTTTTTTTCAGATGGGTGGGACATTGCACCCTATGACAGTGAATATAACTGTGTATACAACTAGCAGCCTAAGAGTGAAAGTGATAATAAATGGCACAGAATATGCTTGTGAAAATTAGCAAGGTGATATGTGCAGTGTGGATTTCCCTAAGGGTACTTGCCACTGTTGCTTGTTTATGCACTAATTGCAAATGGAATCAGTGATATCTTAATGGCGAGTATCCCTGCTGTGAAGGCACAGGTGGACTAAAGCGTTATATAATCTTTTTATGGTTATCTTGTGGGAAAATTAGCAATGGAAAATAGTTCACTGGAAAGGAAACCCAAATTATTTGCATGGACATGCGTTTTTTTGTTTGTTTGTTTTGTTTTGTTTTGTTTTTTTCCCCCAGTGTTAGCTTGTTACTTTTTTGAAATTCTGTATTCATTAGCATTCCAGCCATCTTTCTGTCAGTGCACCGTATTTCTAAAGTTGGTCTTAAGTTGCCAGACCTAGATGACGGATTGCACTTGGGGAGCTGAATGGACAGTGGCCTTGGAACTTGCGTTAGGCTTGTCTTCCTCAAAGTAAATGAGGTTTAATACTCCTTTGGTCTCAGATGAGGTGTCTGAACATGCTGGTCGGAGTTATGAAAATGAAGATATACTAGGCTACCTTTTTTATTAATTAGTTGTCAGTGTTGCTGATGTGCCAAATGTTCTCAGAGGACCCTTGTTGGCTGGGTGATGTTACAAGAGACTGGAGAGAAGGGAGGATTATGGTAATGTGATAATGGACACATTATGATTGCTTGGGTTATTTAGAGATGCATTCATAAGCTGCTCAGGACCTTCACAGCCAGAGGGAAATTCAGGAAATGTTCCTCTTTGTGTTCAAATTTAATGTTCAAAATTGAGTTTTTATTTGATTTTTCATGTGATCCCGGTAGATTGCTAAAATGCAGTATGCTACCACCTGTAGCCTTCCTGCTGATTAGAGACAGTGATGATTTCAGAATAAGAGGAACAGGAAGTGAGATGTTTTGACGATGACACGCATGGTTAAAAAAGACAACACTTCAGTGTTTACATATGATGGATTTGGTTTTAAAACAGAATAGTAAGAATATCCTCATCGCATAGTTTACAGTATGAAAATGACAGAGTGTGCCAACCAGGATCTTCCCTCCGTCATGGCCTGTAAACACAGATGCATGTGTTTTCAGTAATCAGTTACACTGTATCTATGGTATGTCTTTTTCTTGTTTTAGTGACCTTCTTTCCCTGTCCTAATTGTCTTGTAAAGTAGAGTGTTGAGAAATATGATGATCTCTGATCTCTAGAGTGCTAAGGTACAGTCACCACAAAGCACTTAAGGGTTAGTAAAGTTCAGACATATAGATTTTATGGCCGCAGTGTGTTTGAGCGTGTGATGTGTCACTCTGTGCATGATCCGGGGCTGTTAAGGAAACTGCCTTGAACGCTTGTGCCATTCAGAATTGTGGTGTGTAGACTTTTCAATGGGGCTTGTTTGCCGTCCTTTGCATTTATGAGCAAAACTGCTTTAGTAGATAACCGTGTAGCCATGGTAATATGCACTTTAACACTTGAGAACATTATTAATGCTCTTTAGTTACAGTTGTAAAAGAAAAAGTGTCTTACTAAAGTTTTCTGAATCAAAGTCAGAATGTTGCTGCTTATGGTATTTATTACCTTTGTTGTTGTTGTTGTTGTTTTTTTAAGGCAGAAGATACTGTTTTACAGACCATAATGATTGTATGGTGACCAGTGAAATTTTCACTGGGATCTTTCAGTGACTTCAGAAATGAAGCCAAGTGTAATGAAACATAAAACGAAAGAGGCTTGGAATAATGCTAATGTGCATTGACACCTGTCATTGTCGTTCATATCAAGAAATTACTCGGCAGAATATAATGACTGCAGATTCTGGTTAGCTTGTTAGCTAATGACATAATGACATTGATGAAAAGCTGTCTGTGTTTGTACTATTAAAACAGACATGTTTTGAGGAGAATTCACATTTTTATACCCATGTAAATGCCTAAATAATTAAAATTCTAATATTATTATTATTATTAGTAGTAGTAGTAGTATTTTTATTATTTCAGCTGTACACAGTGTATCCCCTGTATTCTGACTGTTTGAACTCAGTCCCAGTAAGATCTGTGGGTGTTTTACTTGAACACCTCTCCCTAGATAAGACACCTACCTGTTGAAAACTGCCACTTTGTTCTTTCATTATTGCTTAAGCCAGCCTTGGGTTTTATAGCACATATAGTTTATCTATGCAGAGCAATAATCGTACATCATAGGAGAGCCATTTCATTTTATTCCATCACCTGACTACCAGACTCATTTCCCTTCTCACATTCAGGTTTCGCCATAACCATTTTTAACCAGAGCTCTCTATCAAAGAAGCTGGGCTTGAATGCGTTAAATAAATAATGACCTTACTCTGGGTCATGATTAAGATGGAGAGATGGCTAGAGGTATGTGAGCTGAGAAACTCAAAGCTCAGGTTCTTGCTTAAAAATACCTGAGTCTCATTCATTATTCAGGAGACATCTTTAAGAACAAGGGGGGGAAAAAAGTCAGCAAACACCAGAGTAAATTAAATAAGGGCAAGAAAAAAGATTCTTTTTTTTTTTTTTTGGTCTGTGCCACACTGTGGGGTCTGTCTGACGCCAGGCGCAACGGGGCGCGAACTGAAACGCACGTGTCTTTGTTGGTTTCTGACCGACGCAGTTGTCATTTTACCGTCCAGCACCCACGTTGTTTAAATAGCAAATGAACTTGCGTCCATCTGGGTGGTTGGTCTTCAAAATGAGGTGTGGTCAGGCGCATTGCGGGTGTCGTTGCTATTTTGCATACAACTGAAAGCCTCTGCAGTCAGACCACCAAAAACCTGGTCTAAATTAATGTTGCTGTTGCTTCACTGAAAAGTGGAGTACCTGATTGGACAGA
Source organism: Chanos chanos (assembly GCF_902362185.1). NCBI lineage: Eukaryota > Metazoa > Chordata > Actinopteri > Gonorynchiformes > Chanidae > Chanos > Chanos chanos. The sequence continues at coordinate 8,625,117 of NC_044502.1, forward strand.
AGATTGGGTGAGGGCGGAGGCAACGAATTGGCGAATCCCTCTTTTCGTCCAGGTGCTAAGTCCACCGTTGTAATAGCAACCCGTCAAGGTGCCAGCGCAGGTGGCTTTTAACGGGAATGGGAGCTGACACTTTGATTGGTCTGTTGCATGTTGTGGCTGAAACACACCTATGAGCAATTAAGAGACTGAGTACAACCCCTTTGCGCCTTGCACCTTACTTTGCACTCAAATTCTCCGCCGTTAAACTAGCAAAAGTGGATTTGGACACACCCTAAATTCACTTACGCCATACGCTTTGGGCCGTGTGCTTAGACTGTCAACATAGAGCCCTCTATGTGTGAGGGACTTTTGAGTGATTCTGTCTTCGACATTCATGCTTCTTGATAATTGAGATAAACAAAGCAAACAAATAAAAAAATGACTTGTTGTGAAAAACTCCTGGTATTTATTTGGTCACATCAATATTTTAGACCTAGTTTGGTGTTCTCTGTAGAGCTAACATTAATATAACATTAATATCATTTTCGTTGTGATAGCTAGGATAGCTAGGTGCGCGAGGATCTCTGGAAAGTTTTCCTTGATCAGTGCAGAGCAATTGTCACCACATTGTAACTACTCATGTCTTTGCATTATCAGATTGCATTCGACACCAAACCTGCATATGCATGGTCCTTGCTTTAGCTACAACTATATTGCCTCATTGACTCTCAGCGAAAAGATAAGGCAGCGTAAATGCCAGGGGAAAAGGTCACGAGGAACAAGTTAGTGTTGTTCTCATGTACTTAAGTCAGGAGATGGTATCTGCTGCCAATTGTTTTCACCATCAGGGCCAAGCACGTTACGGGAGAATCTAATTTCACTATGTGCCTGGAGCCTTGAGTCTGCTGACTTAGCAAGCAGTTGGACACTAGACCAGCTGCAAATCCAAATGTACAGTTAGTAACATGACAAAACTTATCAACAGCACTCCTGCGATTTTAAAAGTTGTATGAATTCTAGATTGTTCTGTTTTAGGTTGATTGTAGATCAATATATGGGATCAATGTGGACTCAGAACTATGACTTTAGGTATGATACAACTGCTCTTGTCTCCATCTATCTGTAATACATTTGTCTTTTCAGTTGCATAAACCCTCAACTTTTAACGCTCTTGTCATTACAAGGATAACTATCAGGCAGGCATGAAGAATGCCATAGCATTATGTATACAGGGACGGAGGGCTTGGGAGATTTGCTGGGAGTCTCATGTGAATCTGTTTATGTTTCTAAGTCTGGGCTAAGTATGTGATTGTATTCACAGGATTAGGCTACACTACAACCCAGAACTGTAGACTTAGTATTTTTCACATTAGACTCCATTGTAAATCTTAGCAATATGATCATATAATATCACTCAAAATATGGGAGTCTCTAAAAAAAAATGGAGCTTAGAATGTTTAGACATAAGCTTTTTTCGTTAAGTATAGAACGGGTAACACAAAAGGAGTAGCGACATATGGTTATGATTTTCGCAGTGTTAACAGACATCACATACGTAGGATTACTGGATCAGTGGTTTTACTCATTTGCATGTGAAGACAACATACTGTGTTGTAGAGCATACAGCTGCTGTCTGTGGGTTGAAATTGTATCCGAGTTTGAACGGATCCCCTGGGCAGTTCCTGTAAGTGAACGCCGAGGAGAAAAATGTTGACAAGAGGAACGGTTGGATGTTTAGCCGTTTCATTGCTGATTTTACCAAAGGCAGAACAACACTTTTTGTCAGAGACAAGACAGAGCTGTAGTTAAAGGCAGTTGGGAGCCTGTTGTCAATTTCTACCATGTTTCCCCCGTGAGCATATTCCGTTGACCTTATAAAGACGTGACGCAAGGCAGATACATGTGCTTATTGTTTGTGATTTTGTCTTCCGTGTGATATGTTTATGTTTATGTGTTTTTTAAAGAAAAGGTCATCCTATGACTTACCACAGTATGTCGTTCATGTCATTCATTCATGGTAGCCAGAGCAAACGGTTCCTCTGTGCTTTGCATGTGGCTTGACTCCAACCAGGATGTGCATGTCCATTAGCAGACAGTGATGTTCAGCAGCTTCATGAAGAATTGCTCCTATGAAATGGAATAACACTGTTTAATGTGACTATCTCAAGTGTTTAATATTTAATACAGTCTTACAACTCTTAAACCATTATGGAGCAGTATCTGTAGTTCCTGAAAGAAATAATTGTCTGTTAATAATTATCAGTTTTGAGAGAAGTTGAATTTTACATACGGCACCAGTCCAAAATATGGACGCACCTATTCAGAGAAGGCCTTTTTTTAAATTTATTTATGTATTTTGTTTATTTTCCTCATTTTAAAGTAATAGCGAAGCCATCAGAACTATGAAATAACACACGTGGGATTATCCGGTGACCAAAAAAAAGTTTTAAAGAAATCAAAACTATCTTATATTTTAGGTTCTTCAAAGTGGCCGCACTTTGCCTCCTGTGACTGCTGAGCACACTCTTGGCATTCTCTCGGCCAGGTTCATGGGGATGCTTTTCCAGTTGTCCTGAGGGGGGGTTCCTACATAAATTGAGTGCTTGTTGGCAGCTTTACTGTCCTTCGCTCTCTCACTTGGTCCAATGCTCTCTGGCATTTTGAAAAAAAAAAAACAATTTATGAATGTAAAATTCTTTGTTGTCGAAAGAAATTCACGTTTTATATTTGTCGTAACCATACGTTTCAAGTATTCAAGCATAAGCCTTCAGACAAAAATGTCTTTATGATTAACAAAAAACACACATTCCATCAGGTACGTCAAAACCGTAGATCGGTGCTGTATATGTCGGGAGTCCCAACCCTCATCTGAAATGCTAGACACGAGGGCCTGGCTATGCCTGTGAACATGTCAATCACACTGACTATAGGGAGGTTTCCATGGCGCCACACAGAAGCAAAGCTGTAACCATAGAGCTGGACTGCTGCCCACACTCCTGCACTCTGCCTTGGGGGTGGAGGGGGGGGAGAGAGAGAGATGAGGTCAGCTTCCCCTTGTATTCCTGTCCTGCCAGAGAGGGAAATGAGAGCTCAACACTGACTGAGTTCAGCCAACTCTGCTCAGGGGGGCAATACATTACGCCACATTAAATGTATGCATTGTTGGCTTACTGCCTCATAGCTGCCTTCGCTCCAAATCCCTGCTACTGGGCCCCATTTGAAATCCTCACATTTAATCAGCATTTTGAGGATCTCTTAGCCAAAATATGTTTGGTTTTCCGGTTTTCAGCCCTCATATCCATTATTGGAATGTGCTCTGTAATCTTTAGTATTGAAAAACCTCCGGTGAATTATAAGGTTTGATTTCTCTGCGTGGGCGTGAACTAGTCACCATCACTCCCTGCATTATTAATCTGAGTATGGACTGCCTTGCTCTCTTGCATGCCAAGGCGACTGAGAACTAGATTATATCAGGGTACGTCACTGCCGCTCTGACGTAGCATCCAGCGGGGGGGAAACTCAACAGATTAGTGGTATGATTTGAATATGATGGCCTACGAAGCGGCCCGAGAACGGCCATCGCGCTGTCAGATCCCAGAGCGCTCGAGTAAAACAGCTTACTCTTAAACCTTCAGTACTAGCCTCTGGACGCTCCACTCTCATGGCCCACTCACCCTACTCTGTGTGACCCAGGCAGATGTAGCAACTATGGGGGAACGGAACAGCGCTGCACGGGCTACGCGGCCCACCAGCCGTAACTGAGATTACGCTGAGACCAGCAAGTGGGCTGTCGTTCACCAGACAGACAGACAGACAGAGAGAGAGCGAGAGAGAGTGAGAGAGAGAGAGAGAGCATTTAAAAGCCCAGTAAGGTATGGGATAAAGTAAAGGGTAGGGGATAAAGAAAAAGCTTTAAAATAACAGAGACCGTAATCACAAGCCATGCTTTTATAAGAGAAATGTATCGGCGCTTATGTGGTAAGAGTTTGACCCCCTGGCATACAGAGCTGACGTGTGCTTTAGAACACTGGCGCTGTTGACTTGAAAAGACATTGCTACTTTATAAACATGTCTCGTTTCAGCACCAGACAACAGTATGCACAAGACACCATGGCCTTGGCATGAACACTCCCCATGAGCCTGTGAGATACACAAGGACAGTCTTCAATAAGTCTGAATAAAGTTCTGATGAACAAATGCCATAACGTATTATATTGTACTGGCTCCGCTACTTATGAGAAGTAAATTAAATTAATGTCAGTAGAAACTGCACCGGTGAATTGAACGTCCTACAAAGCATTCAGTCAAAGAAAAAAAAATTCCTCATCACAGGTGTATGACCTTGTTCCAGTGCTACATTCTGAATCTGCATGTTGTATACTAAGAGATCAGCAGCTCTTACGAAAATCTTAAACAGAATTATCTGGGTTTCAAAAGTAGACTTATGAGAATTTTTAAAGGTTGTGTTTGGTTACAGTGGTTTTGATCCAAAAGATGTCCAGTTTCTTCAAACCCTGCTCTTGCTGTTGGGTATCGGATAAAGCCCCGAAACATTTTCTCGAGACGCACACAATGCTGCAGATTTAATCTAATGCTCACTCTCTCTTTTTTTTCCTTTCAAGTTGTAGGCCTGTGCTTTTAAATGCTAGATCTGGACAATGTAGCCAGCACTAAAAGGAAACCAGTCCTTGTGTCTGGTCTGTGTTTGCTACACTCGGAGAGAGACACTTTGAAGATCTTAGACAGTGGCACAAACCCCTTGGCAGCACAGCCATATGTGTGTGTGTGTGTGTGTGTGTGTATGTGTGTGTGTGTGTGCAAGAAAGACAGTTCTAATGGATTTAGGGATTGCAGCATGATATCTGAGCTTATGATGGGATAATGAGTCTGTCTCTCCTGTGTGTCCAGTACATGGACGATGATGATTGTATTCACATATTTGGATGGGACTAGTGCCTGCAGGCTGGCTTTGTTTCACTTCAGTGTACATGGAGCATAATTGTATTGTCATTCAGTTTAGCCTCTGACACTCCTCTGATCTATCCGCACGCTAATGCATGTTAATTAAAGTTGGGAGGGAGCCTGAAAAGGTTTGCTTTTTTGGGAATTGGGGAGGATAATCCATCAGTGATTTACAGCCTGTTGATCTTTTTCCTTCTCATCTTCATTCTGTCTCACAGATTACAGTGCTTTTATGCGTAAGCACGTGTTTATGCCGATACTTTTTTTATCCTCCGCTTTTTTTGTGATGCAACCAACCTAATTTCCCTTTCGCTTAACTCTTCAACATTCCCTAAAACCCCACCGGTTGCATTAGTTTTCCCTAATACAACGGGCACATATCACTTAAATAAGCAAGAAAAGACGAAAACGTTGAAATCGATATCAGTGTTTGTCTGCCGTTCAGCACATTTCTAATTCTAATCTCTCATGCTCATTCAGACCACTCACTTCCTAAGCCATGTAACAGATGAGTTGGACAGCCGCTTGTGACCCGTGTTTTAAATTCCTGCATCTGGCCGCAGAGATGCTCTTTACTACTCAGCGTGCTGTACCTTTTAAAGTCTTTGTGTGTGTGTGTGTGTGTGTGTGTGTGTGTGTGTGCTTTTGTTCTGAGCTAAAGAGGGTTGACAGCCACAGATGAAGTTATAAATGCACTTTTTGTCTGATAATGTAATTGAATCTTTTTTTTTTCCCAGGAAAAATAAGAAAATGAGGAGAGAGACAGAGAGAGAGAGAGAGGCAGAAATGACCATGCGTAAAAGCTCAACTGTATTATGGCAATTTTGTTCTGTTTAAAAAAAATAATAGCAATAACAAAAGAGACAGCCTGTGGGGGAGGCTTTTTATGAGTTTTTGTCATGATGAGGGTAAGAAGATTTCTGTTATGGACTAATAATAATCTGAATTCTTATTAAGGCCTTATTTTAGGATGAAAGGGAATTTGGGTAAACATTTCCTTGAACAAACTGAGTATAACTGAATACCCAGAAGTGGTAGAAAAGTAATGCTGCCATTTAATACCATTGTCTGAATAAATATATGACTTCAATTACAAGTTAACGTATTTTGCCCTGTGTTTGGCATATTGGCATCATACGAATCAGATGAAGAACAGTTTTGTTTAAGTTACTTATTTGTTATCGCTGATCCAACTTTCGTGTTGATCCAATAATTCTGTCAACCGTTTAAGCCTAGTGCTTTGGGAGTATAGGGACCAGTAATGGTTAAAATTTGAGATAAGTGTACTGTTCTGTTGTGACTGGGTTGTATGGACAGGAGGCAGAGCTAGTGCTGTTGTGGCCTGAACTACAATGACCTAGCTGCCTCTGCAAGTCGTGCCAAAAGCAGTGGGCGCTAATCTGAGCGGCTTCCCCGAAGCTCCGCTAATTGCCTGCTCCAAACTCCCACCCCACCCCTGGGGGTTTGCGTGCGCTGGTTACAACCCCTTGTCTGTCCTTCTGTGTTTCTGCTATCAATCACAAGTTTCAGTCTTATAATGTATATGTTTGCGCGTGCAAAAGAGAGAGCGAGAGAGAGGGAGAGGGAGAGAAAGAGAGAGAGAGAGAGAGAGAGAGAGAGAGAGAGCGCAAGAGGGAGAGAAATATTGTGGTTGATCCCTGTCCAGAAGTTAAGTCTGTATTCCCCTGATATGACAGAGTTCAGGAGAAAAGCCACTACTGTATACTAGAAAAGTAACAAAGTCAAAGTTCAGATAGATCGCATGTGTTTATGTGTACTTTTTAAATAAAAAAAACTTTTAAACAAAATAAAAAAGCCTTTATTTTGCATGATCGTAAAAATCAGGGGAGAGGATTCTTCCCTAATGTCTATCTATCCTGTTAAAGAACATCAAGAAAAAGGTGAATATCGCTCTGTCCCTGGTCCAGTTCAAGCTCTCTGGCTGTTGCAATGTGATTCCTTCCCTTGTCCAGTATGATTTATGGTTAAGTAGGTCAAAGTTTTACAACCCAGTCTCCTCCCTCACTGTAGTTTTGCTTTCACTCACATGTCCAGTCCTATAATGTTAATGTTTGTGGGTGCATGAAAGAGAGGGGGGGTGGGGTGGATGGTTGATTCCAAATTCAGGAGAAAAGCTACTACTGTATATAATATTGTACAATAATTAACATACGCAGCAAATATACAGTGAATATTATTCTTTGCCTGGTGCAGACTAAGCCGTTTGGCTGTTGCATTGTGATTCCTTTGCTTGTCCAGTATGATTTAAGGTTAAGAAGGTCAAAGGTCTGTGACCTACCCTGCTATGTTTGCAGGAACTGAATGTTATGGACATCTATGACCTCTAGGTGTTTGTAATGCAGCGGTGAGGATTATCGCTGTAATTCCTTATTGTATCCACGCCGGACCTTTTAGCCTCATCTGACATTTTTATTGGATAAGGCCCCATGTGGGATTATAATTCCTTTTCAGTGGGTTAGGGACCATCAAAGGGCAGGCTGGTTCATGGTGCCATTAGACTTTAAGGTGCTCCCTAACTCCCTGTACCCTAGACATGAGAGCTTTAATGTGGGAATTGGGTTATGTAATCCACAAGAGGCCCAGGTTGAACATTAGGAAGGATTACTTTGGCATTACAGTCTGAATGCATTAGCAGTGTATTAGATAGATGGCGTAGAGATGTCTAATGCACTGGGCTCTAAATTACTCAGTAATCTGTCCATAATTGCCTGTAGTATTTGTTTTGGTAATGTTATTATCTAATGGAAGGGCCTACATTTCTCTTTTAAAAGGAAAAGATTGAAGGATTGTGGGGTGTTTTTTTTTTTTCAATTATTTTATTCTCCATGGCACTTTGCAGAGAAGTTAGTAATATGACAGTAATTCAACAAATGGATGTAATAATCTTTTTTCTTTTTTTTTTACCTCTTGTAAGCAGCTGAGATTACGGGCTTTTGATTAAACTGAAATAATCATGCTTTTTGTGCCTCTTTTTTAAATTTTCATTTATCACAATTTTGGAACACTTGGTATTGTTGTCTCTGTTTTGGTACATTTTGTCATTGTTCGTTTGATTAAAACAAAGAGCACATTTTTACTGCTCCTTTTTTTTTCAGAAATGGCACACTCGTAATTCCGTGTTGTAATGAGGATTTCTTCTCTTGGTACGCTTTGTGCTTTATGCCTGTTTGATAAAAAAAAAAGAAAAAAGAAGAAAAAAAAAAACTCCAGGCTAGTGGATGTAGATCTACAAGAGGAGCAATTTCAGCGCTCTTTATTTTTCTGAGTGCAAATCACAATGACAGGATCTGCCCTGCATTAATTTCCTTCTTGGAATTTGTTTTTTTTTTTTTTTTTAAATAACAGAGGAAGGACAGAGGAAATAGAATATATGTCTTTCGTTCCCTTTGTTTTGAAGGTCCTCAGGCACTTTCTTATGAACCATTGTTTTGCTTTGTTTTGTTTTATGTCCAGGCATAGTCCAGGGTTGGAGAGACTTGGCTACAGTATTAGTTGTTGCCATGGTGACATGCGTGAGGTCTGTATGACCATGATGAACTGGCTGTGAATGCATTGATTGGTATATACCTGTGATAAGGTAGAGGTATAGACAATCATTAACTTTAAAGCGCACAGTTACCAAAGCCAACCTTCTGTCCTTGATCAATTTTCTGTAGCTCAACCTGTAACATGTCACCTCATCATTTTATTAGCTTTTTTTTTGGCTGGTACATCCTAGATAAAGAATAATAAAAACAATGTTTTCACCATCCAATGTTGTAACAGTAATTACTGATTTATAAATCTCATGACCACCGATAAATCCGCTTTTTGTCTTGACATTTTTCGTGGCTTTGCCTCACAGAATGGATCTCACTTTATTGTGATCTGAACGTTGATTGAGGTTGTTCTGAAGGAGCAGAGCAGTGATGACTGGAGTAATTAAGGCCTTTCAGTAGGTCAGAGAGCTTTCACTGATTGTATCCAGGTCTTGAGGAGAGCACGACGTCCAGCTTTATGAATGCACTCACATGATTTTTGCCAAGATATAAAGCCTGATACTGTATAATTTAATTATAATGCCAAGTACCTGGCTGTGACAGAGTAGCCTTATTTCTTAAATTTTTCAAAACGGCATGCAACTAAAGGTTGATCTATGTCAAATCTAACCTGGCAGTGGAGTGTTTTCAGCTGGAATTGCACTTTCATGTTGTCCTAGTTAGATCGTTATAAAGACTGTACCTCGTTTCAAAATACCTCAAGATTTTACAAATACAGAGCCATGCTCCCTGAAATAACCCTATAACTTTTAAATAATAATTGAACTTCTCAGCTCAATGTTATAAAGGCATAATGTGTATATATCCAACATACAGAGCTCCATCCTGCTTACGGAGAGGAAGTTTCTTACAGATTGCAGTGGGATGATAGCTTTGTGAACAAAATTCAGCTGATCTGTCTGAAATGGTAAGCCATGATTTGATAAGGAACAGTTCTTGCGCTGGTGTTACTTAATAAGTATTGACCCGTCTCTCCTTTAAGACAGTGAAGGCTATCCCAGTGTCTGATTTAATCAGATACAAGCCTAACCCTAATTAAACCACAGATGTGAATACACAGAGCGAAGCCACAGAGAGGTTTTGTGTGGAAACCTACTGGAATTTAGGCCTGGAATAAGCCCCCGTTGTACAAAGGCAGAAAACATCATCTTAGACGCATTCACAGTGTCTTGCACTTAACAGCATACTATGTGGTGATGTGTAACATCAGTGGAGAACATAGCATGTATGGTGGAGAGTGTTGACTTATGACATCACAGATTGAATTGATCGTATAGATCGATTGGGGTTTACCTCTTTACTATAACTGTCTCACTGTTAAGCTGTCATAGTTAAAAACGTGTTTTGATTGTTGTCTTTCGTCCATCATAGAGATGCATGCAAGATCTTTAAAAGGTCTTACTCACTCGTTTGTCTCCTGGAAATCTTGTCTGTTCCATGGTGTCAGGCTTTGCATTAGCTTGGCTTAGAATTTTCACAAAGCTTAGCATAAAACTCTTCTCACTTTAATATGCCATTAAGACCTAATAAGAGTTCAGAACCAAGAGTTGGGTCAACCAAAGGTATAAGATGGGTTGTGATTATTGATGATTATACCGTGGTCCAGTTCAGGCTTAATGTCAGGTTCGGGAACATCCAGCTGCTGCCCCTTGGATGTTCCCTGGATTGAGACAGTCCATTGCCTCCCTTCCAGTCCTGAGCCGACATTAAGAAATCTCGGAACATTTCTTGGGTAAAAATAAGAACTTTGATGTCGATGCCATGCTGGGTTTTTTTCTCTTTTTTTCTTTTTCCCCCAGTGGCGAATCCCTTAATAGGTTTGGCTTCAATGCCTGGATTCCCATGCTACAACACTCACGGTCAGGGCAATTAACTCTAATGGCTTTCCATTTACAGTAATGCTGGTGCACTGGTGCTTGGTGACTTACTCTGTCACGTGTTATTGACTGGAGCAAACACCAGTATAGGGGTGAATGGTATAGACGGTATAGAAAGTACAACGGTATGAATTTGCCCTACGGTATGGATTTTGACTATACCGTGCTGACCGGTAGAGCCCTCACAGATCTAAAGTGGCAGTGACGTAACTGCACCAGTGAGAGGCAGCAATGCACTAAACACGAGGTCACTAATAGGCGGACCGCGATCCGGGTCCGGACCCAGGCGCCGTCCCATCCGGACCCGGACCTATAACCGATAAATTATTGAGACTTATTAAATTTTGAAGGAGCGTTTCTATTTGAAACGGCGCAGCTTTTCTAGCCTTTACGGCACTGCTTTAGCAGCCCAGGAAACTCACAGACCAATTGCATGCGTTGTAAATCATCTCACGTGATGCTACTCAGCCAATCAAAGCTGTGGATTCCGATAAGCGTTGCGACTCGAGTCAGTGAGTGAGATACACACACACAGGGGAGAACCGAGACTTGAGACAGTAGTCGGAGAAGTAAGTGAGTCAGAGAAAAGTAATTTCGCATGGGGTGCTCTAAAAAGAGAAAAGTAGACAGCGAAAATAGAGCTTTTAATCAAGGATTGACACACTCTTACATGTTTATCCTTCCCACGGGCAGTTCAAAACTAGGATGTCTCAAATGTTCTGAGACTGTGGCGGGTTATTAAAAATGGCAGTGTGAAGCGCCACTACGAGACAAAGCACAAATCTTTTGAGCAAACATACCCACTTAAATCCAAACTGAGGGCACAGAAAATAAATGATCTAAGAGCACAATATGATCAACCCACCGGAATCCTAACACATTCATTCACTGTCCAACAACTAGCTGACAAATCTTCCTTTAAAGTTGCTTGGATTTTGGGTCAATATAAAAAACCATTTACTGATGGAGGGTTGTCAAGGAGTGCATGAGTGCAGTAGCTGAAACCTTACTTGAGGGAAAACAAAAAGAGTACAGTTAAGAATACAGTTAATAGCTGCCATGCAGTTGCCATACCAGTGCTTTACCCCTTCAGAAGCACTTACATTGAAATTTTAAGAAAATTGAATATACCGTGATATATACCGTTACCGTCCGTTCTTCAAATTATACCGTGATATAAATTTTACACCATACCGCCCAGCCCTACACCAATATCGGTTTCCACTCCTCACACAACTAGTGCTTTGTTAGATAAGCAGGCAATACTTAAACCTGGCTCTGCAAATGAACAGAGTCTAACCATAAAAATTAGTTAATATATCTGAATTGGTGATCCAAAAAAGGTTTAAATCCTTTAAAACTGCAGAGATTTTTGATCAACTTAAATCACTGGCTTTTTAGCATATACTGTCAGTTTGTGAGACCATCACTGAGAAGTGCAATGATCTTCATGATGATGAGACCGGTTAATGTGCTTCATTGTTTGGCCATGTGTGACTTTTCAGTGTGCAATGCTTATTAACACCGTTCTCTGCACTTTCTCTACTTTGTCATTAATTAAATCCTGTTTAATCATGTACAGGAATAAACAAAGACTTTTGTCACTTTGATCTGTTGAAATTAAGCAGTAAATGTTGTGGAACTGCCGTTGAAAAGATAGATTACCTGTCAGACAACATTGACCCTAGGTAGAAAATAGTGTGTAGGAAGACAGAGTGATTAAGTGCGGTGGAAATCATTCCCCAATTTATTGTGCCCTGGGGTTGGATGAGTTAGTGTCAATGTGATCAACCATTCATCCAGTTATGGGAAGAACTAGAGCATAGAGTACAGAGCTCTTAGGTAAGTTCTGTTGCTTGCAACAGTATGTTTTATTGTGATATCCATTAAGCAGGAAAATAAAATAAATGAGAAGAAAATGGGCTTCCGATCACAGGCATTGCAACAAACGGAGCCATATTCTGTAAAAAAAACACCCATTAAAACTCCCTAAGCAATTCTACTGTAACATTCTCACTCAGCACATACCTTATACTATATACCGCAATAGCCAGTTAAGTTTTCCTTGTAACAGTCTATAATAGCATAAAAAGCTGAAGGTGATGCAACAGATGCTCCCTTTGTGGTGAATGCAATATCTCCGGACATATACACTACTAGAGGCTCTCAGAAATGAGTCTTCACAGAAACAGAGCTCAATATTGTTCAATGGTATTTCCTCTCTGTTCATCTTCCTCCTCTCTCCTCCCTTTACATATATCCTCACCGGCCTCATCTTTCTTCTCCTTGCTCTCTCCAAACAGTCCAATAATTTAATTTGCTTGGTGGAAAATTCCGGACCTAAGGGTTGTGTCTTGTGCTGATGTGTAGCTCTGTGACAGAAAATAGGGGAATAGGATTTGGCCACTCTCTTGATGAAATCACAGACAGTAAACTCCTGAAACTCTGGTAATCAAAGGCATTATGTTGACCTATACGTGCAGGCCTGTCGACACACACCATCTGCTGACATTTTGGTAATATGGTTGCGATTTAAAGGTAGAAAAGATTATACTTTAGCACTTTAACTGTCACTCATAAACACTAATAGGAAGTTGTAAATGACATCTGCTTCCCACAGTGATCATTATATCTTCCTGAGGAAGACCTTAACATAATGGGTTTCCTAGTGAACAATCTCATTACCATTAGGAGAAATCTAATGTCTTTCAACAATGATGTTTGTATATTTTGGAAGACATCAGACACTGTGGAAACCTATCATTTGGTCATGATGAGTATGAGGGGGAAAAGACATTCATGGTTAATTGACCATTAGATGCTTGGAAATGCCAGTATTGCAGCTGGCCAAGTCATGTGATCCTGCTGAATTCAGGTTGACTATGTAAGTGGAATATAAATTGTATCTTGTGATCCTTGATTCATTTAAAGTGAATGGGGCGACTAACTCCTGTTGCTTTTGTCAATGTGTTTTTGGTTTTTTTTTTTGGCTATCGAGGATAAGATGAGAGCTAGCAGTAGTTCAGTCACATAGTAGGCAAACCCTCATTTATTCACTTATTTTGAGAAAAGCAATGTCCACTCAATTATAAATGTTTGTATTAATTTAAATTCTTGTTTGTTTCGTCTGAGATAACCTATGCTGCTCTGCTCGACAAAGACGCGAACGCTAATTTTTAAACGGAATGCCGTTGCTAATTCCTACACCTATCTGAAAGAGCTAGCGTAACCTCATTTAGCCCACCAATTTGTTTACGCCACGCTTCTCTCCCTACAGATGCTGACCTTTAAACAGCATTCCTACTAGTGCAAACGTCTGTTCAAATCTGATAAGCCTGGAGTCTTTAGTTCCACCTCATTGTTAAAACATTGGTTTTGACCCCCGTGGATCCCACAAGAGGGGCTCTGACATGGAACATTATCCGTCATTAGCTGTTCTCATTTTGGATGATGGGATGACAGGGATGAACGTCATCAAGACATAGGCCATAATTATATTTCATTACCAAGGATAAGCAAATGAGACTTCACTTGCTTTTCTTAGCGTTATGTTACCTAATCTCATTACCTTTCATAAAAAAAAAAAATGCTTTGGGATGTGATATGTATGCTTGTCTTGTTCAAAAATAATATCTCAAATGCCACGGTAGTCTCTGACATACCCTCCATGTGTGTTTGAGTAATCTCAGACATACTCAACCTCTTTCCGTGCTCACGTTAGCATTAATTCCACGTTTGTCCTCTCTCTCGCGCAGCATCTGCTGGTACCTGTTGATTCTATCTTTGATTGGGACTCAGCTTTCTCTCAGAGAGTGCAGGCGTAATACTTCCAGCGGGGCCCCTGATATTACAGGCCGTCAAACCTAAACATGGATCATTGTGGGGGTTTTCTTTTTTCATTGGTTTGAACTTTGCCCGGGGTGGAGCAGGGTAATGGAGATGCACTGATAATGCACAGCAGCGGGGCAGCGTAGAGATGGTGCATCCTGACACGACATGTTTGTCTAAGGCTCACCTTTGTTTACCACATCCTTCAAGGGAGTGGGTGGAGGTTGGAGGCCTTATAATCATGTCAGATTATTGTGATCATCCTCGAGCATTTTCTCTTCAGTTTCAGTCCGTTTGGAAATGATGGCGTCCTTTGATTTCACTCATTAGGTTTCGGGGATTCTGTAGGCTGTAATGTTATTTGGCTTCAAACCCAGTAAGCTGACATTAGTTAGTGGAAAGATCTGTCAGAGCAGATATGCTGTGCGCAGTAGGGGCTACAGTGTACTGTTGTTTGAAATTCAGTTTCCAGGTGCGGATAGCCGACGACTGGCCTAGTGCTGGTGAACCGGAGACCTGGTTTCTGTGGTGGATCGGAGATGACAGCCAGCATGAAGTCATCTGTCACTTTCTCAGAGAGAGCTAATTTTAGCCCCACCACCCGCTCTCTTATGTTATCCATGACTCGCCTGGTCTAAGTGGCATAGTGCAGGGAGTGTGTGTGAGCGTGTGAGTATGTGCATGTGTGTGTCTGTGTCTATGTGTGCGTGTGTGTGTGTGTGTGTGTGTGTGTGTGTGTGTGTGTGAGTATGTGCATGTCTGGGTATGTGTGTGTGTCTTTGTGTGTGTGTGCGTGTGTGCATATGAATGTGGTGTGATAAAAGAGGAATAACAGGAATTACAGTGCTTCTCTGCCCACACCTCAGAAAGGATAGAGTGTGCTGCTGCTGTCATTTCAGAATGCCCTTTCCATACCATTTTGCAGTAGAGTGGAACATCACTTGACATGCTTTGTGTCTAATAAATAAGAAATTAAAACTTTATACTTGTGTAAGATAGTATGTAAGCAAATTGTGGCCATTTAGAATGAAACAATCAGCAGTGATATTGAGCTCTACTTTTTACTTATGTAAGCAGTGGTGGGGTTTTTTTTGTTGTTGTTGTTTTCTTTGTTTTGTTTTTTGTTTTGTTTTTTCATTTGCTTGGATAGCTGGAAGAATATAGGGGTAGATAGGCAATTACACTGTTTCCATGTGGAGACTCAATATTCACTGAAAATTCTTTTGAATAGTGTAGCCTTAATTGCCTGTGTGTTTGCCAGTGCACTGAGCACCTACAGTCATTTTTCCTGGATGATTAAAAATCTGCGATATTTCTTATGCTCAAAATCTAATGCTCCTGCAATATTTCTTGTTCTCAGAATCTTATACCCCTGCTAATCCACACAACAACTGGACATACAGATATTAATGAGTCCCGAGCCTACAGATTGCTTACTATGTATTACCAGTAGTACAGTGTCAGGCTTAATTATCGGCTCCTGACAGCAAAACGCTACTTCTCAGTCTAAAAGGCAATACTAAGCAGATTCCACATGTAACACGCATGCATTTTGCCTCTATGTTTTATATTTTCCACCCCACTGGGAAAAAGGGAGCTCCAAAGCAGTGATGTCTAGGTTTTGTGAGCTGTAGTCATCTGGACATAGACAGAAAACGCATTGTCTTGAGAATGGAAATGAGTGACTTCCTATAGTAACATTCTGACGTATTTCTTCTGACTGCGGCAGCATATGGCTCTGGTGAGCGGAAGGTATAAATAGCAGCTGAAGTCACGCACATTCTAACCGTGTAGTAGCAGACCTCTCACTCACACTGCTGAATTCACCCCTCTTCTGCTTTCTTTTGTGTCAAAGCATGAATGGGTATCAGTATCTTTATTTCTGTTTCTTCTGGTTTTATAATCGCACATAACAAAGATTAACTAGCACTGTCGGTGTGGGGTGCGTAACAGTCGTTTTTAATGTATTTGTGAATTTGTTCTTCGACATCCCCAAACTGTTGTTCTAGTGAAGCACTCAAAATGCTTTTTTTTTTTTTTTAGTTGTACTTCTGAAGAGTAATTGTTTCATACTTAGGCAGGCTCTAGGTGTGTATGTTTTCTCTCTAGCCTCTCAGATTGAAGCTGCATTCTACAGTTGTTCTGTTTTTGGAATTAGAAGTTGAAAGAGAGCATTGTCCAGTTAGGCTTTCAGAAAAAATCCCCAACTGTATTTGAAAAAGGTTCTGGCCCAGTGAATACTCCTACCCTTCCATTATTCACACAGTATACACACAATCTCCGCTCTATCTCCACTCTCCAGCCTTCTTTTCAGAAGCCTGTGTGTGTGTGTGTGTGTGTGTGTGTGTGTTTGTGGATGTGTGTATGTGTGTGTGTGGATGTGTGTGTACCTGTCACCTAGTTTTCACTTTGACACATTCAAGATTTCACCACCTTCAAAAACCCCCATCAGTACCTGCTTGATTTAATGACACAGCCTTAGGTTCAGGTCCAGGTTATACTGTGCTCTCTGCTACCATTTCACTGTTGTGAAGTTTGAAATGGATCGGACTGTATCTGCCCAACATCTAAATGCACCCATTAATGATTAGCTAACAGTCTGACACAAAATACGCGGATATAAGTTTCAAAACTTCACCTCAGTAAATTTGTCGAAGAATGTCTCTGCTTCCCTTCATTTCTTGACTTTATTTTTAGGCCTATTAAAAGTCCTCTGGGATGACTACAGCATTGCAAAAAAATATTTCTAACGTTATGTAACTTCTTGTTAACTTGAACCTCTCCGAAGGACCCAGTTTCACCTTGCTCAGTTTCACTGTTGTGTTTTTTAATCTGCTACTGCTTGAAACAATGTAAAAAGGTGTTAGAGAGTGTTGTTCTCTGCTCTATGCGTGTTCACACCTTTAGGGTCTGTGCTATACTTGCAAGACTCTTATTCCCAAGAGGCCTGAAAACTTGAAACTCTTCTAAATCAGGATTAGAGAATCAAAATAGGTTTGGTCTAGTCTAGTAATGAGATTTCTAGAAAGTTCTTGACAAACCTGTTCAATGATGGGATCTTTTTTTTTTGGAAAGATAAGGTTACCATCCATGCAGAAGTACAACTAAAAATCGTTAGGCTTGTGTCAGGTCATACATTTATCTGATTCGCCATATAACACTGAGAAGTTTTTAGAGATCTTCCTCATTCTGCATCCTTACTCGTGCATCCATTTGTTTCCTCTTTTCGAGTGTGGTTGTGTCTGTTTCAGGCAAACTGGTACAAGATATTATCTAAGTTGTATCTCATGTCATGGCTTACTTTGGGAAATCCTTTGATGGATAGCAGCCACATGGTCCCCAGAGTATCTCCGTCTCTCTCTCTCTCTCTCTCTCTCTCTCTCACACACACACACATACAAACACTGTATTCCCTACAGAGACAGCAAATGGTAAATGTCTTGAGATGAAATTTGTGTGGTACTTATAGCAGTTATCACATGCAGTAAATCAATGCTGCAGAGCTTGATATAATATTCAGATATGGTTCTATTATTATTAGTGGTATTAGTAGTAGTAGTCACAATATTAATAACAGTAATTGTAATTGACATGAGAAAGGGCCACACGTCTTCGAATATGAGCTAAGTGGTGCCAAAAGCTAGACACATCTGGAATTTATGTGTACGGCTTGTTCCAGGTCTCTTAAGCAACTTGGTCAGATGCATGGGACCATTGCAAATCACCCAGCCTGCTTTAACAGAGGCAGGGCTATAAAGTGATGAGAATTCTGGGGCAAATCTGGAAAACCTGTTGAGTGACCATATCTCTCACAGCTTCTCAGCTGAAATAGTTGATGATGCTGTCTCCCTGCTGAGTCTTTGTGAACAGTGGCAGACTTAACCAGGAGCAGGCAGAAGGGTACAGGGATAAATATTTTAAGGGCGTATTTTACTAATGTATGATACACATTAGATTTATGTCTTTGTTCCGTTTCGGTTCCTTATCTTTCTGTGCATATTTGCGAGAGGCCAACTGTCTAAGGTGGTGTCTCTTTGATAATTGCTCACGCTGATGATAAGTTACTCTTTGAAAACAAGGCTGACTCCGCGCGGGTTCTCTTTCCGTCGTCCCGGACAAGAAAGAAAAAGTGCTTGAATTACGTTGCTTACATTTCTCACTCGGAATAGTAGAAAGCAGAGTAAAAATAATTCTAGTATTTCAGGTCGCGAGCTTGTTTAAGTATTGCATCATTTGGGATTTTACTGTACGTATGACTAACGCTAGCGGACAGCTTGATTTTTCACACTAGGTTGACATATTCTCAGAGCTGGTTCCTCGGTATTGCAAAAGGCAGGGGGAGGCGGCTGTTGTAAATGTTGCTGTCTGACAGTTCACAGGTCATTGTCAGGGTGAACACGTTGTTGTTAGAACAGCTGAACAACCGGCCTCAATGTTGTAGTTAGATATACATCACTATGAGGTATATGCTAATTGGAGAATGAGAACAGAGTGCGGTGTGGTCAAGTCTAAATGAGAACTAACAATACGCAAATCAGAGAAAGCAAATTGTGAAACTTTTTTTTTTTTAGCAAGGATCATTAAGCTAAGTATAAAAAGTCGGACATATATATATATATATATATATATATATATATATATATATATATATATTTATTTTAATGTATCAACTGGCAGTAAGTTGAACCATATCTGTCCCTCCAAAGCTGACTGTTCATTAGTTCCTTATTTGCACTCTGAACTAATATTTATTCTAGTGAGACATGTCCTCCACCCATGTTCCTGTTTATGAAGAATCCCCATCGATCTGTGTTTGAACTTGGATTCCTTATTCCAAACCTGTTATTTTTATTACAAGCAAAGATGTCTGGTGTATTTTTTCTAAGGAAGAGCTCAAGGCTTGTAATATTTTATTGGGCCCGTTTTAACCGATGCCCTTGGAGTGGTCTGCTCTGTCAGCTCACTCCTAGCCTGAGTTGAGGAACCCAATATCTTCTCTTTTAAATTTTCACTGAAGAGTTTTGAGGAGCAAAAAAAAAATCCATTCAGAGTAGAAGAAGAGTTGATCTCGATGAAGAGTTTACCGAGGTGCTCTGAGAGCCGACAGGTCTGGTTGAGATGATAACAGTCAGTTTTTCGTCTAATTTGGTGATACTCAAATTTTGAAGAACACCAACGAACTAGAAGCATGTTTTCAGGGTAAGCATCGTATTCCAAGCTCATGCTCGACTTGCTTTATTGAATGGATCAACGTTAATTCAACGTGTTTTACTGAAGGAATGAATCTCGGGGAAGGTAAAAAATACGGGTAAACAGAGAACATCTGGAGCCTCTTTTCATCCTTACAGTTTCCCAGAGGAAGATCTGGGGCAGTTATCCTCTGCCTCTCAGTCCCTCTGCAAGCAGCTATCCAAATAAACACCAACCGAGGAGCGACCGCTGCTGCAGTGTGTGGACTTAAACCAAACAGGAAAGAATTTTCTGTGGCTCAGGGACAACTGCGGAGAGATCCAGGAAAATGATCCTGCCCAAGAATGTTGTATTGGGATCCCCCGGGGAAGACACAACAGTCGTAGGGGAAAGCAGTATAAGGGAGATTGACCCTCTGTTGTAACATATTGCCAAACTTGCATGTTTTGGCATTTTGAAGAGTATGAAACTTATTTGCGTGGCTGTGTGTGTGTTTGTCTGTGTGCTTTGTGGGTGTTCCCAACAAATATGTGAGTAAGGTTTGTGTCTGTGGTTAAATACCTTGTTTACCAACACAAAACCTTCAACATGTTTGTCTTTTTCTGCTCCCTCCCACCATGCCCTTCGCAGCTGTCTAGTCTCTCAGGAGAGTTTTCCTTTTGATTCAGGCTGAGATGTGCTGAAGTAGTAAAAAACTAAATTCATCAATTATATCATGAATAGGAGTATTTTGGACTTTTGGTAGAGGCAAGGGCTTTATGGTGGCGCAGTGCATAGCGCTGTTGCCTCACAGTAAGAGAGTCTTGGGTTCGATTCTTGGCTGGGCGGCCAGGGTCCTTTCTATGTGGAGTTTGCATGTCCAAAGACAGGTTAATTGGAGACACTAAATTGCCCTCAGGTATGTGTGAGTGTGCTTGTCTGTGGACTGGTGACCTGTCCATGGTGTTTCCCTGCCTTTCGCCGTATGAGTGCTGGGATAGGCTCCCGTGACCCTAATTAGCAGCTTAGACAGTGAGTGAGTGGTTAAGGTAAGAGACCTTTACTCCAAAAGTGAAGGGAACTTTATAGTCATGACACATAGCATGAGTAAGTGTTTCATGTTCCAACGTGTTTACTAAATAGTTGGTACATTTGATGTAGTCATAGTTGAAAGACATCTTCATCGCCAGGTGAAAATGAGAACCGTGAAATTGTACTTTTAATGTCAAATTGTTCATCATATTACATTTTAAATATTAGCTTTCCTCAATAATCATTTGAAAGCTTACAGAAATAGCTGATTACATTCCACGTGTGCATTAAGCTTCCTTACCATCAAAGCTTTCATATATAGTGATATATAGTGACCATGTGAAGGTGTAGCAGAGTGTAGAATGTCGACTGTGGTCACAGGTTGTTGGTCTGTAAAAAGCCGTAGTGGCTTCTTACTGAAGTCTCAGCTCCTCATTACCTCCTGTCAGCAACGTAACAAATTAAACTGAAAATTATGCAAATGATCGTCAGTCACCATCTCATTTGTTTCAGGGAGAGAAGAGGATGCACTCAATTTAGTGTTATCTTTGTCTCTGATGTTTGTTTATTGTATTGTAATAATGCTTTTGTTCTTAGCAGAGCTCATTAAATCACCATATTACTTTGTTTTTGGGTTTTGTTTTTTTTTTTCGGTCTTGCATTGCCACAGTGACTACTCCAAATGACTATCTTTTTGCAGAGTAGTCTTAGAGATGTCTCTGCTTGTTACTACCTATGTGATAAAGAGGAAAAAGTGCGGTAATACATCATGAAATTGTCAGGAGACTGTACCAAGCCTAGGAGCACATAAACTATGGACTGTGTGTGTGTGTGTGTGTGTGTGTGTGTGTGTGTGTGTGTGTGTGTGTGTGTGTGCGCGTGCAAAACTCCTCAAGCACTTGTGTGGATAGCGTGCAGAGAAGTTCTCATTTTCAGACATTGGCACCACTTACCTTAGTTCAGTAGAGAGGAAGGGAGAGTGTGCGACACAGACTAAAACTCATTAGTTTTGCATCAGGTATTTCTGAAAGAAAGCTATTAAAAATGAAATTATGCAGCACACAAAGCAAAGGTCAAAGGAGAATCATTCCTGTATTGGACCAAACATTGCCCCCAATTAATGTCATAAATGTGCCATGGCCTTATACCCTATAAACTTTGCTAAGACAATGAAGTTAGTGTGAGTTGGTTCTGGTTGTACGCCAATTAAGATCTATATCATTATACTGTATGCAGTGTCAAGGTCTCATGTCAGCACAGCATTGTAGATGGATATAAGATATGTGATTCTTGAAAAATAGATGTCGGTGCACAAAATAACAATGGGAATGATTTAAGAATGATAGATGCACCGTGTATGGATACACAAAAAAAACAAAAACAAACAAGCGTGGTTTGTCTTAAATCAAACTGTCTCTATATCTGCAACACTGTCTTGCTGCTTCACACTCACACAACATATTTATTTGGGAATAATATACTCCTACACACATACACAGTGGGTGATTTGTTATTTTTTTTTAACAGAGGGGGATGGCCCAATGGCCAACAGGGGGGATGGCCCAATGACCAACAAGGGGGATGGCCCAATGGTCACTGACACTACTCTATACAGTATATAGGGGGATAGCAGGTTAATAAGGGGGGATGGCATCCCCCCTCATCCCCCAACAGATCGCCTACTGTACATACAGACAAGAGAACGAAACAGTGAAAACCATGCCAGACAGTAACTTCTCAGTAAGTTAGTGAGTTCACCAGCCCTGTGTTCTCTGCCCACTCCTGCAGCATACATACCAAAGTCAGATCACTGATTGCTTGACACAGTGAAAGGAAACAGACACTTTATTTTCCCTGTATCCATGAACTCAGTACTGTAGAGAATGTACTGTTGACTTCCAGTAGTGGAGGGACACCAGCAGAAACATCTTACACATATCTTCAGTAGAGTTTGCGCAGAGTGTCATGTTGCCTGAGCAAAACAGTGAAGGTTGTTTCACCATTGGGAGTCATTGAGACAAGAAATATGAACAGGCATTAAGAAAGCAATCTAACGACAAACAGAGGAATTGCAGTATAGTGGTGTCTTTCAGTGACAAAAATTCAAAAGCCGTCATTGAATGTTCTCTATAGATAAGTGGAGCGTTATGGTCTCCTTTTATACTCGGTCCAGAATCATTTAACTGGAAAAATGACAGGAGTGTTTTAATTTTATCTTTAATCCCAAGGAACTCTCATTAATGAGAACCAAAAGGAACCCTAACCTGAAAGAGTGGGGAATCTCATTCATCAGAGCACAGAAATCGATTTCCATTGATTATCACGTCAATATGTTTATTCTACTCTTATGGTGGTTAACCGTTGCAGCGGCTAAACGTGGGGTTACTACAGACATTCTGCAAAAATGATTGTAGGCAATGCTCCCAAACACTTTGGTTTATTCGAGAAAAAAAGTGTTGAAGATATTCAAAGTATATAAAGTTACTTTAAAAAAAAACACATCTTCTCTTTGGTCTGAGGGGTTGGTTCTTCTGTTCTTATAATTGCAGACCCCCAGCGTAGGCTACTGCTAAAGACTCCTGGTACTCTGCAGGCTCTGAACTTTGCCTCATAATCCCAGTGATTACAATGCATCTATGGTGTTTGCTCATTGTTCACTGATGTGAGATTTGAGGGCTACACATATGGCATCTAGAAGGCAAACTTTCGCAGGCTTACAAAGGTCATCGTGTAATGGATCTCTTAATCTCTCGGAAGAGATTTGATGAAATTGACGTTTTAGTGTGGTTTAGGAAAAATTAGACTAAAACCTGAAAAAACAATCCTTACACCACTCAAATTAGAGGTAACCTTGCATCCTCACATTCAGTCACTCCTGCAGGGGTTGGAATCATTTGATAGGCCTCAAGAAGTGTAGATTGGCGTGTGGTGTTGGCCACGCAGGGTGACCTGTGTGTTCGCCTGTTATGTTTTGAACCAATGAAATGAATGGAAAGGGCTCAGAATCTGGAACTGCCTCTGTCTTAGAGCAAATGTTCACACCCCTGCTGTCTGTGTACATGGTCCAACCCTCAGTCAGCTCCAGTGTTAACACTAGTAGTAGTGCTTGCTTACGTGAATACAGTTTTAGCACCACTTTGGATTTACGAGATAGTTTTTGAAAAACATCTCTGCTTTTATGACCAGAATGTGAGTCAGGAGTCTAGATATCGAGGACCCTATTTCAGAAAGGCTTTCTTCACCCGTAAATGTAAATCAACCCACAGCACGCAGTGAGGCTGACTCATAGTCACAGAAACGCATCACATCTTTAATGAATAAATGGCTATTACAGTTAAAAAAAAAAAAGAAGAGCAAGTGAGGAGAGAGCTCAGGTTGATATCAGAGGACCACCAGCGGTTAAGCTCAAGGCTGGATGTCTGCAGCCTGCCAAAATGCTAGTCTGATAGAAACCATCATACGTAAGGCGCGTCTTCACTTAGGCCCTCGCTGTGCGCAAATGCGCGGGATTACCTGAGACCTCCAGGGATATGGGGAACAAGGAAGATCAATTGCGCACAAGACCGCTGGGATGCCGTGGTCAGGCAATCAGGGGCTGCCTTGCTGAACACAGAGTAGCCAGAGGAGAGAGCGGAGACAGAACCAGCTTAGAGGTTTATGTAGCAACAGAGGGCTCTGGGTTATAAAATTCAGGTCTAGCCATTGGAACATAAGATAATAAATTTTCCGTCTTCAAATTTTCCCTGCCAGTTGTCTTGCTGTCACCCGGAATTGTATATATTGCTCGGAACCATTTGCCAATGTCTGCGTTTCTCATCTGGCCTGTGGAACATTGCTTTTCTGATCTGTCCCAAAGCTGCTGAGTCGGATTGGTTGTGTATATCTTCTAAAATGAGCAACAGTTATGGGGGGGGGGGGCACAAAGTTTTCTTTTAACACGTTGCCCAATGATTTTTAATGTTTCTCTGCTGCTGTGCTTGGTCTGTCTGGGCCAGTTATTTTGATCATTTATGTATTGTTGAAGGCTCAACTCCAATTATGTAATCCATATTTCCCAGTGATGGACCTCCGATTCTCCTCCGTATCTCAAACAAAGGTGTGATTGTCTTGTAAAAGACTTCATTTTCGCATATGTTATTTAAACGCCTGGGAAATGTATGTGGTTCAACGGAGAGACGGGAAATCCTGTTCCAATCAATAAGCTGTGGGCTGGTTTGTTTCACCTCATCCAATTTAGCGCCAGACAAGCATGGCTCGGCTCAGTCAACAGTAGACAATTAATTACAGCCCTCGGAGTGGTAACGGCGATGAAATTGGATCGTCCTATTTTGTCATTGTAGCGACAGCATGGGGGCCATATCGCTTTGCCTCAGACAAAAGGTGTCATGTAATTGCCCTGTCTCCTGCAGTCAAATGAATGATATGACCGGCGTTTGGTGGATAGTTTAAATTCTTTGTGTGCGTAGGAGACCAAAGTTGGTTAGCGTAAATCAAAGAGCACATGGTGGCGGTCAACGTGATGACCCATGAATAAAGCCCAACATATGTATGAAAAATCAAATTCGTCTTTTTTTTTCCTTTTTCTTTTTTAACCACGCTCATTCAGACGGAGTTTAGACAGCTCGTTTTGTTTTCACTGTGGCTTGAATTTTTGGAATTGTTTTTTTTTTTTTTTCATATCATGGGTGGCTCAGGTTTTCTGCTAAGTAAATAGGGTTTAATGTGCGTGTTCTACTTGAATTTTTCATATGCAGTTTCTCTCTTTTGTCTCCAAACAAACAACATGATTATTCCCATTGATGAAAAGAAAATGTTAGTGAATGTATACCTGATTGAGGGTGCTTTTGAGAAAATTTGAAACCCAAAATTAATGGCTGGAATGTGCTATGGATTTAAAATGAGATACTGTGGTTTTTGGGGGGTTTTCTTTTGTTGTTGTTGTTTAAGAGGACAGCAATAATAGTGTTGAGTTTAGCCCAGAGCAAAGACTGACATTTAAACTGCCGTCACCGTCACCTCTGTCACACAGACCGCTTTCATGAGATCTCTCACACACACACACACACACACACACACACACACACACACATATGCACACCCATATGTTGCCTCACTAGTGTAGTGTGAGACATCATGAAGGAGAGCTGAGAGTTGTCCACCCCAGGGAGGAGGTGGGAGGTTTTGAAAAGAGTGCCAAATTTACTCCCACACCAGAGCCTTATTATTAAGCTATCTCTCCCATGATACATTGCATCAACATCTCAATTACATGAGTTTTTCTTTAGCTTTTAGGAACAGATTTGTAATGTGTTTTTGCTGTTTTGATCCATATCACTTGATGTCTTGCTCTCCGTACACCCTCAGGAGAACACATGGTCTCGCAGTCAGAGTTCGCAAGGCGTTTAAAGGAGACTCATTAGCGCACTCTCTCAACGTAGCCTGTGGAGCACGTTATGGCTTTGTGTCATGCACTGATTATACCCTGGTCATTTTCTTATTGTTCCCTTTAGGGCACGACAGACCAGCTGAGATCATCGAACAGCTGGTGCCACATTAAAACATGTCAATATCTATGGCTCCATCACTCCTCATTCACATGTGTGTAATATCTTGGGCCTTCAGTTTAGCGCAGTGTCAGTGCAGAGAGACCAGCGCGACAACAGGTTTGCATTTTCGACCGAACGGTTCGAGAAAGAGAGAGAGAAAGAGACAAAGGGACAGAGGCTGATTTTATCAACTTCCTCGTCCATCCTCAAGACTCGCGCAGAGCAGCCAGAGACGCGCTTGAATTTATTATGGTTATGTCATTACTGCCCTCGGTAGGTTCCCTTGGCAACAGGCTCCCTTGTCTTTTGGGCTGGGCCCCGCCTCTCTCCCGCGGCAACGTTTTACGAACTGACAGTCAGGGTACCATGCAGGCCAAGTCCTTCCTCTGTTCGAATTCTTGCTGGATTATGTAAAGTTAACTTGTATTGGTAAATCAGAACAGACTGAAGAGATTCCATGATCGCGTATCTATTTTTTTTTTAAATAGTATTTTATCCTCTAACAGGACTAGGACGAGGCCTTTGGGTTACACTAAATGTGCATAACATATAATGCCAGTTACTGCAGGCAGTGAAGCAGAACAATGGATCTGTTTTAACGTATTTGTATTGTAGCAAAGAGGCTGTAAAAATTTAGTTTGCGTGAAAACTTGGTGCCAGTTCTGTTATCGTTAGCTGCTAATTCTGTTCGTTTTGGAGTTGGGGTTATTGGTTCTTGTGCACTGGAATCCTATTGAAATTGACTGTGTGTGGTTTTGGGGTGTGTGTGTGTGTGTGTGTGTGTGCAAGTTGTGTGTTTCCAAAGAGAGACTCCCCACCATGCTAGCGTATCTTATTGTGACTAAACCCCCCACAAAGCCCTGAACTGAGTTAAATCTCATACGCTCGCCCTTCAAACACTCCTCTTTCTACATTTGACTCTTCCCTGAAGGGACTGTCAGACCGCCATTACACCTGTGGGCGAGGAAAAGGAAAACAACACACGTTTCCCGCCCATTACCCCTAGACAAGCAGTCTCGCATGCTCTGCCTTTTCTCTGAAGAGGCCGTGCTTTTAAGATCGGCGCTTTTTGCCCATGTCTCTGAGAAAGACAGCGTCACAGGAAGAGAAAAAGGGAAGACAGGAAGAAGGGTGATGGTGATGGTGGTGGTGGTCTAGAGATTGTTCTGGAGGGTGTCCCTGCTTTGTTTTATTTAAGTTAGATCAGTCTAATTCTTTTCAGTGCCTCCCCAAAAAATTTGAAAAAAAAAAAAAAAAAAATGGATTTCATACATCCTTAATTACTACACCATCAGACATTTATCCTTCGTTATCCGTATTTTATTTTTTACACAACTCATTATTAGATATGTGTTAAGATCCATTACATATTAACCTCTCTGTAGCCTTTGATGTAACCTCCCATTAGCAATGATTTCACCTTTTATCTCAATTACTAAAAACATTATACATA
Organism: Chanos chanos; assembly: GCF_902362185.1. Lineage (NCBI taxonomy): Eukaryota > Metazoa > Chordata > Actinopteri > Gonorynchiformes > Chanidae > Chanos > Chanos chanos. Next base: position 8,652,523 of record NC_044502.1, read on the forward strand.
AGCCGAGCCAGCAATTAGTTAGTGTGTAATTATGAACCAATTTTGTCTGGGGTTACATTAACATAGAGTCATATCTTCAAGGTAAATCTGAGTGAGAATATCTTTCTCTATCATGCCTGCTTTGCGAAGCTATGAAAAGAGAGCTGTTCATTTTTTTCATTTCACTGGAGCTGTGAAATATAGAGCTTGACCAAGCATGAATCTGAATGATCACACAGCACAATAATGTCTGCATTCATTATATCGTTTTATTTCCCCGACTCAGGGTTCTCACAGAAGATGAATTCCCCTCTGCATCACTACAGCTTCACCAGACATCACTGATCAAAACGGAGCAATCGGATTTTCTCCCCAGAATCTCTTTTATGTTGATTTTTGGCTTAAATGATCTATTTTTACATGAATAAACTCTAAATGACAGTGTATACCCTCAGACTTGGTTGAGTGCAACCATTATCCACCCTTGATAGAACACAAACTCCAGAACACAACTCAAATGGTTCATCTAATTCTCTTCCAATCTGTGGATTTGTTTCGTATTTTTCTCTCATCTCGATGTCCATTAACAGTTTGAGAGTCTTAACTATGATCTGTCTTTTTGTTTCCCAGTGATGGGCTTCCCATGAGGCCGCAGTACCATCCCCCACAATTCCCTGAGCTTCTTTAATCTCTGGGGATTATTGATGGCTCACTGACCCATCGATTTACAGAGAAAGCTTTAGTTGCCCGATAGACCAGTACCTACAGAGAAAGCTACCACACAAACAAAACAACACACACACACACACACACACACACACACACACACAGAAGCTTTTATCGAGCCTCTTGACGTAACTGACCTCTAGACAATGAGGTCAAAGCTAGACATTTTGCACTATTGCACTATCCTTTGGCTCTCAGATAGGGTCTTGAGTTCACAAGCAGTCAGTCCAACCCTGCAGCTGCATGACGGTTAGAAGCCACTGTTCTATGTCTCACCAACCTGCAGGGATTTTTCATTCCCACAAGGCCTCTAACTGAGGCTGTTGCAACTAAAAATTATTGAATGAGTCAGCAGTATGGATGAAATTTGGTTCTCTTTCCATACATCTCAAAAAAAAAAAAACCTTTTCTTGATGCTTGCAATAAAAAACCAAATTGAGCTGTGAGAAGGGATATCATATTATTAAACAAAAGGGAATCTGTGTGGGTTGAGGTCTGATGAGGACATCAGTGTTTAAGTGATGAAGTAAATTTGTTCACAGTAAAGTAGGACTGTACTTAAAGAGGGAGATGAAACTCGACAGGCCAGCGTTTATCCATTACAAACTTATCGTGTTGTGTCACGAGACGGCTTAAATAAGGAGCGTTAAAAGAATCTCAGGAATGAGGAGGGATGGGCGTTTTCTATTTCTCTATTTATTTTCCCCCAGGGCTTTTGTCAGAGATGGTGTTAGAAAAGGCTGCCACTGGAGAAAAAAAAGAGAAAGAAAGAAAGAAAGTCGCCCACTCAAGTTTATTATCCTTTACGGTTCCTTCACGCCGCCCTGTCCACCCTCCCCGTACTCAGTCTTCTGATAACTGTTTCTCAAACCACCGTTCAGGTCTTTCATTCATGGGCGGCTCTTTCAGCGGCTCTGATGAGAGGACACAATTCTCTCTGGGATGCTTCTGTTGTAGCACTTTGTCGAGACGTTGATGGAAAGAAAAAACGGTAGGAAGGCGGGACGTTATATTATGCATCTCAAAGAGCTTCTGAGGAGATGGAAAAAAAAACCTTTCAAGGTCCTCTGAGATATGTATGTGTATAAGTATGGCTATGAAAGTCCATGTGCCACTGTGTCTATAGATTTCACCGTTTCCTTTGTGTGAAATGAGAGTAAGGTCATGGATAGATTTCTCGCTCATCTTGGACCATTAAAAAAGTAAACCTGACTTTTCTACTCCTCTCATTCGGCCAATGGTATTTAACCCACCAGAGGTTTCTGGAAACCATGGCAGCTCAGACTACTTCAGTCGGGTCGTTCGACGTCCACGTCTCAATAGTTAACGAAGTATTAACACTTCAAATCTTTTAGATCTTTCCAAACCAGCACATGTAGCATAGTCCAACAGTATCTCTGTCTCTCTTTTTTTTTTTTATCCATCTTCATACTCTCTAGACCATTCTACACTATTCTATTGTCCATTCCATCTTGTCCTGAGGCGGTGAGAGTAGTGACACAACGGAGAATGTATGGTCCTAACCCAGTCTGCAGCACCCTGGTTATGGCTTTTATTTAATGAGTCATTTTTATATACAACCAGAATGTTCTCTTGTGGCCTGACACAGGCTGACTTATGGGGCACCACTCCTGCTGAGATATTGATGAAAAAAAGAAGTGGACAGTGGGTGATTTGTAGCCAGCTTTCTCTTTTGGTGCACTTTAGCCTGACTGCCTGGTGCACATTAGCCTGACTACAGTATGTAGACATATACATACCGTGTGTATATACACATATACATTATTAGGGATGGACAGTATAAACAGTATAGAAATTACACTGGCATGAATTTGCCCTACGGTATGGGTTTGGACTATACCATTATGATCGGTAGAGCCCTCATGGTACGCTTCCATTCCAGCTAATTTCGGGGGCAAAGCAAGTGAAATTTAGATGGTGAATCCCCAAATTTATGCAAATGAGAACCACGTGAGAACCAATCAGTTCAGTGTGTGATGTGTTTGGTATGTGACGTTTTCCAGAGAGGCGGGAGTAACAAAAAAAAGTCTGACCAAGATGGTGGAAGCTACATGTAGCCTGAAAACATGTATATGATTAAAAGATGTATGGGCAACCATTTGTGTCTACACGGGTTGTTGCCTACGTGTTACATGAACTTAGTTGGGGCCAGAATGGTAGAAAAAAACTCTCTCTACGGCTCTGGTCGGGGCAAATAGACCACTGTAGACCTTCATTTAAGCACTCAGACTCAACTGCCAAGACCAGGATAAGCAAACGTGCTTGCTGTTTTTGCAACCACGCCCCCAAAGCGAGAAGTGGTAGGGCAAAATTCACAGGGTGTTTCGCTGTGTGAAAGCCTGCAGTAGGGCTGCCGCGATTGGTCGACGTAATCGATGACGTTCGATGCTTAAAATGCATCAACATGAATATTTTAAACCGACACAGCATTGTTTTAATTCTATGAATTTACCTTTTTGATTACTAAAACGCTTCAATTCATTATAACAAATGTTTTTATTCAATATCGCTGCGTAATTGCTGCTAGGGCTGCCACTAACGACTATTTTTCTATCGATTAATCTATCGACTAATCGAGGCATTTTCCAAAGGCTGTCCTTATTAGGAAAAAAAGTCAGCGGTGGACCAACATAACACATGCCATCACTGTGTACTTGTTATTAAAATACCTCTGTACTATGTGAAAAATGTGTTAGTAATGCAGTTAAGAGTACAGTAATAGCAGTTGCCATACCAGTGCTTTAGCCTTTCAGAAGCATTTATATTGAAATTTTAAGAAAAACGAATATACCGTAATATATACTGTTACAGTTTGTGCTTCATATTATACCGTGATATTATATATATAATTTTTTTTTTTTATGATGTCAAAGAAACACTGAAGAGTTTTCAGGCTCTTCAGATGTATAACATTAAAAGCACATGTCACTCTTAAGCTTGAAGGACTTCCCTTCACTTTTAGTGATTATTGGATAGAGGCGTTTTAGGGTTTTATAGGTGCTAATGGGTGGGGGCGGGGGGGGGGGCAGCCCACAGTCTGATCTGTGGCATGTTGCCAGTGCTATTGATCTGTGGAGTCTGTGTGTGTGACAGCATGACAGCGCTGGTGCTCTCCGCGCATTTGCTGCGTGTCGATTTACAGATGGGTCCTGAGTCTGATCTTAATGCTGACGGAGCCGTGAGGCTGCCCTCTTCTGAAGGCCCACTCCTCGCAGCTCTTTCCTCTGGCCTCAGGGCCGTGATTCACCGTCCTCTCTTCATGCATTATTAAAGGGACAAATCTCCGCTAGGCTTACTAATGCGGGCAGATTCCCGCTAGGGTTCCTAAGGAAGACTAAACAAAGATAAGTGATAGGCTACCATTACTGCGCTCTCCCTGTAACGAGTTAAGAAAAAATGGCCCATTGTGTGAGTCTTATAAAGATGAGGTCTTTAGAACAAAGCAGGTTATTTTGATTTATTTTCTCTTGAAGCTAGTAAAAATGAATAATTCTCAGATCTTGGAGCACGCTGCATTTCTGTGTTGAAGTGCACGTGTCAGTTATGTTTAAGTGAGCAGGAGCTGATCTGACCTCTTCATTGTACTAAGGAAAAAGCTACTAAATGATGGCGTTTCAAAGGTACAAAATGATGATGAAACTGAATGACATTTTCTGTATATTTGAAAGAGTATTCACAGTTTTGCAGACAACAGCATTTAAAGTGAATATGCAGCAGTAGTAACAAATATATGGCAAGTAATTAAAGCAAAAATATAGTAAACGTAAAAGTTTGGTCATCATGTCGGTTTGTACTTTGAGTGTCACCTCCTCAGGCAGATGTAATAGCTTCTAAGAATTTCCTGTGGCCTGCAAAGAGCTGTTGTATTCTTGTTTTGGATTGTTTTCCAACTCATCCTTGCAGAACTATTTCAATTGAAAAATATTAAAAAATTTCATTAAAAAACGTTCTAAATATTCCTTACATGCACTGCATGTTTCAGATCTTCCCGCAGCTTTTCAGTAATATTCAATAACACCCTGGAGTCTTCTGATATTCTTTGGGACATTCCAAAACCTGCATCTTTTTTTCCATTAGTTCTTCAAGGTTGATTTTGAGGTGTGTTTTGGTACCATGACTGAGAGATTCAGTGAAACCAACACTTTGACTAGGGGAGTCCAAACCTCCATGATTGAATACATCTGTGTTCTTAGGTTCAGACCACAGATATGTCTTGAATTTCCCTTGTGTATGGAAAAGAATGGTCTCACTATAAGATGACTTCTGAACTCACTGTTACCAGTACTTTTCCGGTCCTCAGGCTATGTGTGTAACGCAGACCTGTTGCTACACCTTATTCATAACGACCAAACATGGAAAGTTTTGCAACTGTCTAACTGTTGTCTTCTCTCTCTCTCTCTCTCTCTCTCTCTCTCTCTCTCTCTCTCTCTCTCTCTATCTCTCTCTCTCTCTCTCTCTCTCTCTCTCTCTCTCTCTCTCTCTCTCTCTCTCTCGCTCTCTCTCTCTCTCTCTCTCTCTTTCTCCCTCAGTCTGCTGTTTTGTGGTCCATAAGCGGTGCCATGAGTTTGTTTCGTTCTCCTGTCCTGGAGCGGATAAGGGTCCTGACACAGATGTAAGTAGACCCAGACCTGGCCCACAAAAAGGGAGAGAGCATCTCTTCTCTATGATGACAACAGATTATATTCCTTTTCTGCTCCACTGTGCCATTGTGTTATATAACTCAGTAATAATACTTCAGCAATATCCCATGTGACTGAAACAAATTACTCTTGAGATCATTTGAGTGATATAGTCTAAAGTAAGAAGCTGTATTCATAGCGTGAGTAATTGTCTAACACAAAACTGAAGGTTCTTTTTAATAATTGTTCTTCTAAAACGAAAAGTAAAGTGAAAAGTTATTACATAGAGTGAAGTAAGAATCTGTATTTGCAGGGAGAACAACTGTCTTGCCTGGTCTTGCAGGAAGTTCATTTTAATTCATTTTTATGAAATGAAACAGAAGGGCTTTTTTCCCCCCTCCCATTTTGGTAATACTTTCAAATAAGGAAATACAGGTTCTCATTATGTTACACTATTTAGATTTCCATTCTTGTTGATATCCTCTGCCCTTAGTGGAAAGAGCAACATTTGTATCAAAGGTATCAGAATTCTAAACTGGTTCCTCAAGCCAGCTGAGCGGCCTGATATTTCAACTTGCATAAAACGCCACCCTCACTCCATCTCCCTTCAGGTTAGGTCACTAGGGTTGCAGCAATGCTCTCAGCTGACTTCCTTATAGTAAACATGACATGTTTTCTCTCGCTCACTCTTAGGTTTGGTAGTCACTACGGCTCGGCTTCACTAAATGGTAATGCGTTAAGTGATCCACAAAGAAGTTTTTCCCCTCTGTTCTCTAGATCTTGAGGCAGAACACAGAGTACAGAACACAAGCGCTTCATTATGAGCTTTCTTGGGTGCTTTAAAAAAAAAAGAAAGAAAAAAAAAGGAAAACGAATTGGGAAAAAAAAAACCTCTCAGCCTCATTTAAAGCTAATTAAATCTACGGCAGTTGTTGAAATGTACCTGTCTGCTCTAAAAAGACCAGTTTCACCCTACTTTTATTCTCCTTTCCATGTTAAGTCCAGTTAGCCTTAAGAGTGTTCAGTAGCGACATCAAACAATGCTCAGTAGAGGACTGATTTTCACCGTCACTCAGTCTGTGTGGAACAGCAGTGACACTTCATATTTAACACTGAACCTATTGTTTACTCTCTAGATCTGGATCTTCACGGTCAGGCTGAATTACTCACGGTTTTGTCTGTCAATCATCAGATTATTCTTCAGTTCAATATGTGGTAGTCCTCATAGGCAGGGCCCTCCTTCAAGTGTATTTCAAGACCAGTCCAGACTGATGAATTCATGTGAAAAAAAGCCACTGTGTTGCCGGGATGAAGGCCAAGATACTGCCTGCTAGTCTTTTTTTCAACCAGAAACACATAAGAGATCACACTCAGAGTATATAGATACAGACCATATATGATTAGTCCCACAGAACATTGTGTAAGAGTCGCTAATGAAGCTGGAGGAGGATGTTGTATGAAGGAATCTATATGCTGCAGTCAATATGTTCTCTGATAGAGCAATCACAGCACCAGGGATATTAAATGCTTCTCGGTATAGAGGACCTACATTAAACCTACTGCCAGGAGCCTTTTCATTTAGAAAGAAGCACTCCCAGGAACTGTAGGTCATTATTTCATACAGGGGCCTTTTGACAAATTGGAGTTGGAAACAAACTCTTTACGTGTGCCAGTTCCTCCAGTCTGAGCCTCTGTGAGTTCTTCATGTGTGTGTTAGCTCAGTGCAAACTGACTTTCCTTCTCATGATGTTTGGAGTATACATGAAACCGGAGATAAGGTCACTGTGTCATTCAACTCCTCCAACAAGTTGTCCTTTTTATAGAACACAGCGTAGATGACACCCAGGCTGTATTGCTGAAATGTTTAGCCTTGGAGGGCTTTTTGGCCTGGTACTGTCTGAGGGTTTTGCTGAGCTATGGAACAAGTTTTTTTAATGATGAATGTCAAAGTCAAACATTAGAGTTGTGTTCCATAAAGAATGCAGCATTGTACTTAGCATGTTAGCCAACGCCTGTCTTTAAAATGAAATCTTTAAATTTTACCAAATTTGTTTCAGACGTGAGTTTCTGCTTTTTATCAGCCATACGATTCCGCCTGTCTCGATAAGACTCAAAACTAGATAAGACTAAACTAGACAGAACAGTGAGGCAATAAAAATTCTCAGTCTTTAGTTGACCATTAGACCTTGATTTCCTCTTCATTAGATTCTACAGTGATGTAACTGCGAGGCAGTGTTTATAAGATGGTGTGCACACGTTTTAATTCAGCTAACATGGCTGTGAAAATCCTCGGTCCAATTTTGATTTAGCACACCGTTGCACAAGGGTTGCCAAGGGCAACTAAACACACATGCACAGCCCACACGAGCAAGGGCTACTCTCATGGGGGTAATTGTGAGAGCAATTACATATCTTTGTGTGCAAATATCTGCCATTGCTCATCGACACTCTCCTGGCAATGTTCCCTCACTCTGCTAGCTTAGTGGAGGCAATATCATGCAAATTTTTGCCAAAACGCATCGATTTTTGTACCACGCTTCTTGGCAGTAGCTCTTGATCCCTGTTGTAAGAGCATGCACAGGTCATGCACAGTTTACTGGAGTAATTAAAACAACAAATTGCTATCGTTTGGCAACTCAATAGTGGAATTACAGCAGATGCCAAAGTGGAGTCTAGCAGGACAAGCAGTTTAAATTATGCAGTAGATGCCCTTCCTCCACAGGGGCGGTTTGTGATGAAACGGCGAGGCTGACGTTACGCCAGGCTGTGTTCTAATGTATCATTGATATCTTTTCTCACCAAGCAGTTACTGTAGGGGAAGTAGCTTCTTAACCTGTAAGACTGTCACGGTTCCCACTTTCCGGTAGCATAGCACTAGCACCACCTAGCACCCGAAACATTATCACTGTCACAGCATCACTGTAATTGTATCCTTTTGATTACCAATTGGTGATCATTATGGGCAACTTGAGGGTTGCTTTTAGGCAGCCTTAAAAATCTCACGATTTGTAATGGCTTACAGAAATCAAGACCCACCATCAGTGGTCTCCTAGGGAGAGCCTGGGTAATCTGATCGCAGAGCAGAACGACGCGAACTGCGCTCTCCTCCGCTGTGATGTAATAACTGATCCATTTTAGTACGTTCATCCTTGGCCCATTCCCTCCGTGGCCCAGAATGCCAACGTGTGATTTTAGCATGGACATTGTGGCAGTGCTCACCTTCAACCTTTTCACAGTTACAGGAGACCAGAGAGCTCATGAATATGTTTAGCTCTTATCCGGGACTTAGGGTATTGGCATGTTTTGAAGACGCACTGGCCTAATTAATATACGCAATCTCTGTGAAAGCACTCTAGTCATTCGTTAATGACTGTTTGAAACTCTGTGGTAGATTCCTGGTGTTTAGCTGGGTAAAATATGTGAAACTCTGGCCAGTGACTGTGTTCTGTTCACCCAGTAAAGACATGATTACACTGAGACCTTTCGAAGCGTAAAAAGCACGATAGCCCATAATTTGACTGTAATATGTTGTTACATTACATTTTGAGTTTTATCTGCTGCTTCCATAGATTTCCTTCTAGGTTCGTTCCATTATTAAAACTGTCACTTCAAAGCATAATCATCCAGTACCATAATGAGCTCATTGATTATCTTGTCTTTCGCGTCTTATATCAGTGTGTAAAAAAAAGTTTTCTTGTTCAATTCATATCTGTTAATGTGCTCGTATAACAGGGAGGCTCTGTTCAGGAGCTGTGGCATCAATCACACTTGGCATGTATTTATTACTCGCTGACAGGATCCTAAGACTGACAAATTACCATTTGCTGGCAGCACAGTCAACTAAACACATCAATGGTGTGCTAATTCAAGACTCCATACATAAGGGATGAGAGTTTCTGAGATATATTCGGCTGATACCGAAATAAATTTTATTTGCAATGATCTCGATTGGAATGGAATACTCTTGTTCTATATTTAATCAAAAAAAGAAGAGAGAAAGGGAGAGAGAGAGAGAGAGAGAGAGAGAGAGAGAATGTGAGCTGTTTCATTTGTGCATTTTCTTCCCCTATTCAATTTGAATTTGATTCGCATCAGATCATTAGTTGACCCCCTTTAATCTTTATATGGCTCATCTTAATCTTGGATTTAATCTAGATGATCGGTTACATGTGAGTCATTTCTGTAATCCCAACAGTAAACCAGATTTGACCCTGGGATGGAGTCCTATGAAATTTTGAACGAGGTGTGACATTGGAAATATTTCCCATGGCTGTGTTTGAACCAGCTGAGGAGAGTACATCCAAAGCATAGTTTATTATTCCTACTCTCAGATGTCTTTGAAAAGCATTCCTCGCGGTTGTTATCCAGAGACACAAATGATCAGTGATAATAAAATGTTTGTGCAGCACAAAGGATTTAGTCTGTTTAGATGTTGAAAGTGGAGTAATTGTTTTGAGATAAGGGCAATGAGATAGTACTTATTGCAGCACTGTTAGAAACAAAGTCAACAGGAATCTTCTGAGTTTGTATATTTGTATTCGTTTGTATATTGAAGGCAGTTACATTAATAAACACGTAAGGTCGCAGTGACCTAGATTTGGTTAGTGTGGCATATTACGTTGCTTCAGTCACTGTGACAAATGAACTGGACATTAATGTCATCTGTAATGCAGATCCATGTCTCTGACCTTTGCTTGATGAAGCACACCCCCAAAAAAGCGATGCGATTTGCTAGGTACTGGGGTCATTATGGATGTCATAATTATGGATCTCAAGTTGAGACAAAGCCAAAACCTCAGAAGACTAAAAGGATCAGGAGATGATGATGATGATGATGATGATGATTGGGGGAACCGGGGGGGGGTGTTGTTCCTACTGTGTCTAGACGACTCCACTGTGTGACTGTACGGTAAATTATGCCCTGAAGATTGTCCGAAACCCTCTCTGAAGGTGCACAGTCTCTTTGAGTAGTCATCTTCTGCTGATTGAACTCCTTAACCTCGCCCAGTGATTGATGAAGTGTAGCTGGGATGGGTGCGTGACCCGGTAATGGAAAAGCGAGTGCCGCGGAAAGAGCGGGTCCAAAGTGGCAGAGGATTGATGATGTCACCAGGGAAAGGTAAATTAAAGATTCTCCTCACCCCGGTGTCAGTTTCATTCTCCCTTTCTCTGGCAAACTTTCCCTGGACACTTAGAGCAGTTAATATCAGACGCGTGGCAGCGCCTTGCCTTGCCGTCGCTACCCTCGTTCTGTCTGCTCAGCTAATTTAGTTAAAGTGTCCAGACAGCGAAAAAAAATTTTGTGACACGAGCATTCTTTGAACTTTTGAAGAAGTTTCCCGCTTCCACGCTGAGGTGAAAACAAAATGAACGAAATGAAAAGGACCCACTGTATCGTAACTGCTTATGACTTACGTGCTCTCTTCAAAGCCGCAGTGTTTCGCTGCAGCGGTGGACACGCTGACGGCTCTGCCTGTGGATCCCCAGAATATCAGTGCAGTCTGGGTGGACTGAGTCTCCTTCAACCAGAGCCTCCTAATTGAGGGTCTCTATGCCTCGTTGATTTTATTACAACTCCATTAACATCCTCAGCAGGCTCTTTTCCGGATCCTAAAGATGTTAATGCAGAGCCTGGACCCAATGGATCTAAACGGTCACGATAATGCACTGGATTGGGAACATTGTGAAAAGACATCAGAAATGGTCATATGCAATACACAGCACATGCACTGTGCAGCTGAAAACTAGGGCAACCTTAATGCATAAAGAGTGGCGTAAACATTTCTTTAATCTGAAATTTCTGTGTATTCTGTTTATTTTTGCTGTGTAATGTCCAAATTTCAACCTAACGGATATGTCAGAGAGAGAGAGCCCTCCAAATTGCCTTCTATGAAGTTTTTATTTGTTTTGAGAATTTTGATGGGCTAGCATTTGAAGTAATATTTAGGTAGATAATGTGTGGGTTTTTAGCCCACCTTTGCTTTACACTATAGTTGATAGAGATCTGACCCTTATATTTGACACAACCTGAATATTTTTATAACAGAGTTTGATGTAGACCACATTTGTATGCGGGACTAAATTCGATACCCAGCCACGTGACCTGTCTGTGACCTGTTCTTGGACCAGTAAATCAGAATTGCTCAGCGCTTAATGTGACCCAAGTGATCTTCGCGTCGCTCCCGATGCGACGGCTCACTTTTGTCATTACTCTGTGTTATTGTTTCACGAGGCGGGGCTCTTCTCCTGGATCTGTAGATCTCGCCGTACGGAAGCGGCGGCAGTCACAGCAGCGCAAAGTGCTAACGCTGAAACTTCATCACGTTTTCTCTTCATCGGCCTTTTCGTTACAAGCTTATCTGAAACTCAGTGTCCACTGCAAAGCATCTTCAAAAAAAAAAAAAAAGGAGAGAGAGAGAGAGAGAGAGCGAGCAATTTCCTGACATCAGTGGCCTCTGTGATGGGCCAGTAGATGTGAAACGACTATCTAAGTCTGCCATCTTCTGCTGCTGAGCAGTTGCTTATACAATTCCTTTGAAGACAGAGCAATTCACACTGATACTGGATATTTAACAAATATGAGTATGAACAGTCAGACAGGGGAAAAAAAAGTCCAACTTGGGCAACAGTTCAAACAGATTTCTTTTAAGTATTGCTGAGCTTCTCCGTAGTAATCATCATACACAGGTTTCACGCTGTGTTGACGCTGTCAGATGACCACTCTTTCTCCCTCTTCCTTCTTCTCTCTTTGAATTTCTCTCCCACTCTCTGTGTCATTCACAGTGTTTGTGCTGTGCTTATCAGCAAACCCAGGGAATTAGAATGAGATGAAACAACCATACACTTGAATCCTCCTGTCCAGACAACACTACACTGTTATTGTAGCAAGTGTGCTTTTCAAAGGCTGCATCACAGGACAGTTTATGAAGGGTGCCTAAGTTGTATTCAGTCATACACTGATCCTGTATTTGTTTTCTGGTTGTCGTGGCTCAGTGGTATTCACAGGGAGCTGCTTTGATGAGTGGAACACCGGAGTAGAGGAGAAAATCCCATTAACTGTGTTTATATGCATCCATCCACTAAGCCTTATGGGGTCTTGAGTCTACACTGTTTATGTTTCCAAGACATGTACGCAAGAGGGATCCCGAAGACTGCTGGAAAAATGCATTAGTCAGTCAGAGCTCAGATGGGCAGGAGTGCTCTTTGCAAAGAATGTCACCTCTCCCTTGTTTACAGAGTTGTAGAGGTGACATTGCTTCACTGCACTGCTTGACCTTTCACACAAACACTCTCACACACACACACACACACACACACACACACACACACACACACACACAGTACAAAGAAATGCCCTCACTTATGGATTTACACACTCTTTTAAGCGCCATAGACGTTTAATCTTCCAAAAGCATAATGCATGTTTCCTCTTTGTCTACTACTAATACTTGTTTACACCACAACATATAATAAACGTGCTGTGGTTTTGTCTATTCAGAGGTGAGATAAGGGTGTGCTCATCCACATCAGCTGCTCTTTTGAGTGTAACTCAAGTGGAACACTGTTTGTTGGTGTTGGAAGGGAGGGCTAGAGTGCTAGTTATGCAAGCAGTGACATCAAACCCACCTCTCGCCTTTGATGACACCTCATCTCCGCCGCGATGACAAAGCTTGGTGTGCAGCCAAGAGAAAACGGTGCCTCGGCCGCACATTTTCATACCGCGCCTGCTACGAGGCATGACCAGTTACTACTAGTATTAGCCTGGCTGGCAATTGCCAAAACTCATTCTTTCTCTCCTTCCGGTTTGAGTACTGAAAACGGTTTACAACAGTCCAATGCATCTGAAAAACATTTTACTGTGCAAATGCTCGGCTTGTATCTAGAGAGCAATAATGGAACCTCTGTACCTAGAAGACAAAAAAAAAAGTAGAGCCTCTGTAACTAGAGGACAGTATGACTGAACTAGAGCCACGGTAGTTAACATCTGATGACCTCAAGAAAGAAAAAAAAAAATCACAGCCCCCCCCCCCCCCCTAAAAAAAATGTCGTCCTTTGACTAAGGACGCTGTTGAGATCTTCTGGCTTTTTTTTCTAGCTGAAAGGAAACGATAAATGACAATATTTGAACTTTTATCTGTTGCTTTTTCTCTTATCCCAGGAACTTTGCCTTTCATTTCAACCTTTTTGCCACTGATGGCCTCAGTGGTCTGGTTATCTTGTGAAATTACTGAAGAAGAATCACTGGCCCGAAACAGCTATGTCTAATGATGATACTGCTACAGCCCTCATTGCATCTGGTTGTGTAAACACCTCACAGCTCGTCTTTCTCTACAAAATACTCACGTACATAAGCGCTGATTTTATGCCTCTCATAAGCAGGGTTGCCAACTGTTTTATCAGGTGAGAGATGTTTTAGATTGATCTAGTGGGGGGTGGAAAGGAAAAATATTTTGTAGTTCTTTTTTTTTTCTTTTTTTTTGGACTTTAATGAGAGGACCTTCTTCTGTATCTCCTTAACAAGATTAGCGTCTAGTTATACGTAAGCCTTGGAAATCCATTTAACAAAGTTAAATCCATTTCTTTTATCCAGTTATCTGCCCCCGGATAAACAAAGGCAGACGTGGGGAGGTCCAAAAGGAGAAGAAGAGTCTCATTGCAATGATTTCTCTACGCTTGTTATGATCAGACTAGTTTCTCTTAAATTGCCTTATCTGATCGATTCTTCATGCCCCTCATCAAGACTGAAATCACTATTGTTCTCCGAGGGAGATTTTATTTAGCCACGCTCAGATCTTCTCTCCCGAACAAGACAGCACAGAGGGATATAACCAGACCAAACAAAATCAACATGGTGGTGTCTCTATAATGCGTTTTTTATTGTAAGTAATCCACGGGTAATGCTAGAGCTGTCAAAAAAGTTTTAGCTGCTTCTGTTGGGAACATTTTCACTATGTAAAGTCCTGCGATGAAAAACAGAAAAGAGCTCAGTTAGACTCCAGCATTTCGTGAGTCAGAAGTACTTAATGAGAAAACTAATGCAGCCTTTAGAGAGTTTAGCGGAAATTTTTTCCAATGCCATGCAATAAGTTTGCAGCGAAGATGAGATTTTTTTGGTCTCTTTTATATTGCAGTACAATCTTTGAACTTTATCATGCATTGTTTTTATTTTTCACGATGACCTTGGAAGGTATTCATCAGAGAGTGAACAGAAGCCTGCATAAAGAACCTCTTTTCATTCATTTGCTTGCTGCTTTTTGACTCAAACAGTTTATTGTGTGTTTATATGTTATCCTTGACAGGCGCTTTTCTTAAGAGACCGTCTTGTGCAGCTGTGTTATGAGGTATTCATTTTTTAAATTTTAATTTATTTTTAAAATGTGAAAATCATGAGCACATCCAAGCATATGGAGATCTTGGGAAACCATACCACTGTAACCATACCACAAAATATCCAGACCAGAAAACTGAAACATAGATCACACAGTGAAAAAGATCTCAGCGGTAATTTGCTCAGGAATGTATAAACAAGAAGTTTAAACTCTAAATCTCATGAAATTGGTTTGTGGATTAAATTGATTCCTTTGCAAAACGCTTCATTCCCGTGGATGTAAATGAATTCTTAGCCACAATGTTTTGTTTTGGGGGTTTTTTTCACACAAGTGGATTGTTTACAAAGCATCAAGCAACACTCTTTAACCTTGATATTATTTACTCTAAAAAGACAGTTCAATCCTTTAAAATAAGTAAAATTATAAAACTCAGATACTCAGAACTGCTGAGGTAAATGGAAAAATCTCCGAATCCATCTGCCGTGGTAAGAGAGAGTGCATTGTCTTCATTAAGGCATCTTTCCCTGATGAGCTCTTGGAGTGCCTACAGGTTTAGTAATGAATGGCCTATCCAGGGTTTTTTTTTTTTTTTTTTTGCTTCGTTTTTGCTTTTTTTTTTTGCATAACGGAACTAGAAGAAGGTTGAGTGCTATGCTCAAGAAAATCTCAAATCAATCTCAGAGTGTTGTAAGTACACCGATCGCCTGTTAGCCTACCTTAGTCATCATTTGGTCAATGCTGAAAAGTATCACAATGAAGTGAATATGCTAAAAAAAACAAAACAAAAACAAAAACAAAACAAGTTATCACAAAACGACAGCGAGACTCCTCTCGGAGGTAAACCTGGCATTAGCTTTTGATTTCGACTGTGCTGCGGTCACCGCTTCTCTCTTCAACAGTTTTTTTAAAAAATCAGGCAAATCATTCCTCCTTAAGTAGAGACACAGTGCGCTGTCATCTCTCCTCTCATTGGCAGGTATGACCGTTGCCTTCTCACTGCTAGATAACATCCATGCAAGCTAACAATAGAAGCCTCTGCACAGACTATGCATCCGTGACCTTTCAAATCCTAAACCAATGTGAAGGGCATGGTGGATTAGCGCTGCGGTGCAAGCTGTGGCGGCTGGTATTTCACACTATGCTGCTTGTTGCAGTGCATCCGATACTGCTTACTGACAAGACGGTTACGATACCTTTGTGTAAATTTATTACAAAGGCGCGGAGTGTTGTTGTTTGGTCTACGAGAAGACGAAATCACGGAGTCGACTGTCACTCGTTAAAAAACTGTGTGCTATTTTACGATCGCCCGTATAATGCGAGATGATGGACGTGGATGGTTGTGACAGACATATCTTGGATGATGTTAACAGGTGAGTCCCTCCCAGCGGGGACGCCAACTCGTAATGCCGTGAAACAGAACAACCCCTCGACCGTAAACGTCCGCAAAGTGTTTAGTGTCGTCCAAGGAGAATAAAGGGTGAAAAAACTGAACTGGTTTTAGGTCTGTGATCTTTTTTTATTTTTGTTTATTTGTTTCCCCTCGATAGCGACCTCTTAGATTGGTGTATGGGATGCACGGTCCTACCCTCCCGGTGGAAACAATAGAGAAATTTGGAGTGTCAGGTTTGTTTGAGGAAATAACTATTTGCGTTGGCACAGCTGGGCAGCAACGGATGCTTCTTGTATGCCATATCTTACCATCAAAAGACTTCCTAGACTGTTTAGGGTTCCAACGTTTCCCAAAACATCAGCCACTACATGTTTCAAGGTCGGCGATAGCCTGTGCAGCTTTGGCTTAATTTCCTGGCATGTTTTTCATGCTGTTACTTGGGCAGATGTTTACGTAGTGTCCTTTGCTCTTGAACTGGAGTACAGCCCAGTCGCTCAGCCCCACTGCGTCTTATAATGTCTTATTTATGAATATAATTATGTTGTCATTGGAAAGAGTTGAAAGGCTCTGCGGAGAGTCCTCTGGCCGGGTCTGGGCCTCAGTGCCGTGCACTGTCTTCCTGGAGAGGGTAAAAGTTGAGGGACTCTGGCTCTCTGTGTTGGGGGACCCCCTTTTGCTCAGACGTATGCATTGTTTGGATGGACAATAGGGCCATACTGAATATATCAAGCAGTTCTTCTGGCTATTAAGTAAACAGATAAATGATAAGCATGGTTTCATTCCCTTATGCCCCCCCCCCCCCCCACACACACATGCACACACACTTCAAATACAGCAGCAGGCTGGATTTGGATCTCTAAGTAAGAGATGGGAACAAGTGAAAGGGTCAGGTGAGGTGTGGGCTTCGGAGACCAGGGTTGTCAGAATGCAGAGAGATACTTACAGATGGCTGCAAAGCCAATGCACTGTTGACTTTGGAAAGGTCAGGACTGAGCCAAGCTGAATCCAGCCCATGCATTTACATGTCATTTAGAGCGTTTGGAGACCCAGTGACTGACACATTGAAATCAGTCCTTGTTTAAATGCATTTGGAAATGGCGAATAACTGCCTTTCAATTATGGTTAATTTCCTTTGTCTACATGATTGCTTCAGTATAATTTTTATTTTTTTTAATTTTTTTTTTTTTTTTTACATGATTTTACTGTTCATTTGTTGAAATGATGCTGATACGATTACTTCCCTGAATATGAACTGCAGCGTTTTATGCGCCGCTGAAACTGGCACTAAGTGGAATTAAACCGTCACTCTCTGGCTTGATTTCACCCAATGCGCTGATTACAATCTCTACCTTATCTGCAGTGGAATTTTCTAGACTGAATCTGCTTCGGCGCAGTGTAATTATCTCTGTCAGGAAGTGGTGTTATTCAGGTTTGATTTCACTTTGACCTTTTTTTTTTTTTTTCTTTTTTTTTTTTTTTTGTGAGGGAGCTCATCGCTGTCGGCAACAAGGCAAGAGGAAGTGACTTGGTTGTCAGGCAGCGGAGGTGCTGGGGCTCTGTTAGCAAAATGTCACCTCTCAGTAAGGGGGTAAAGAGGGAATTTAGGGAATCAATGACATCTGGTATCTCAGTGATGAGGAGTCACATGGTCCAGAGAGACTACTTCCTCAGGTCTCATGATGTCATATGGGACCCTGGTTGCTCTAATCGGTTACTGGCCCTCGGTTAGTTTCTGAGTCATACCACAGTAATACGTCAGAGGCATTGGGTCCACTTCACATTGTGTTAGTAAGATTGTTTGATACTGTTTACAGAATAAGGAATGGGAGAAAATGCTGTAGGAAGACATGGAGATTGTGTTTTCTGAGAAAAGGGCGTTTTTTTTTTTTTTTTTATTATTCAGAATCTCATATTGTGTGCTCTCTCTTAGATTGTTAAAAAAGAACTCCACTAGTATTCAGCGACTTTCATATATTCTTTGAATTTTGCATGCTCGTTAATTGTTAATGCATCTCGACGTCTCCGAGTCATTTTTGGAAAATATGGAAGTATTTGGAACAGTCGCAAAACAGTTCCTGCAAGGACTCCCATGGACGCCTCCTAAATCCGTGCAGTTTGCTTTTACAACAGCTGAACACGTTTGGGAAAACATACAAGCGTCCTGTCCTTTTCCATCACTGTCCACCTGTCCCTTCTCCAAAAAAAACTCATGAAGTGGATGGTTCAGCTTTAGTGCTTAGTGCTTAGCACTAACAAAGGTCCGTGTCCTTCTTTTGAGCCTTGCTATTGAGCTCCCAGGCTTTCTGTACTGATGGTGTTCCATTTGAGGTGTGAGATGTTGCAGGTACAGATAAGAGCCATTTCCTGTACTGTGTGTGCCTGAGCTAAAAAGCTCGATCCATTTAACTTGAAGTTTTCTCTCTTACCGCAGCCTCTCCTGTAAGGCTACCACTATACTCACACATGACCGTTATACATTTCAAATCCTCTCAAAGTGCTTGCCTCTGACACTGTGTTCGTAATTTTTAGGAATATTACAATTAAGGGGGGTTCAAACTTTCCGTTCTTCTTATTATCATTTTTTGCCCCCAGCTGTTGGATTCAACTTAATTGGGAGCCGACGTTGTACTTTCAGCTCGTTCTGATAATTGAATATGCTCGTGCATTTTGCAGAATTATTAACCAATGCAAAGTTAATTTAAAACCAGTTCCATTGTATTCACAGCAACCGCGAGGTCACAAGTGCATCCGCAAACATGTAAGAGGGCAGTTTCTCCCACTGTTACACTCTGAACTGCTATAGCCTCTGCTGTTTTTCCTCTTCCAGCCATCGTTACCAATGAAAGAATGTGGCAGAATGTACAAAACTTTAAAAAGCCAGTGCAGCCCCAAGTTAGAGAGCCCGATATTCGTGCATAGTTACATGCTTATTAATTAATCTCTTACTAATTACAAATGTAATTACCAGATGGATAAATATTCAACTTGTTTTAAGCGATAAACGCAAAAGCGTTCGCTCGCAGAATTGCGCAGTTATTATGTAAATGCACTATGCTTTAGGCACCTAATGTAAAGTAGGGCTTCACCAACTTCCTTTTTAATTGCCCTGTAAAATAATCCACGGACAATGAACGGATGAAAGACGAAAGAGTCTATTTGTGCTGTTGCAGGTGTGTGTTACATCACGATGGATCTGTCTGAGAGGTATTTTAGGTGTTATAAATCGTTTTAATTGAAAGGAGAAGAAGGAAAAAAAAGATGCATAACCTGTCACAAATACACCACAAATGTAATTATGTAATTCGCTGCCACTGCATGTCATCCTCCACTGTAGAAGGAAGCGTTAGATACCGCCTGCAGTGAAGTGACCCTTGTTTGATAGAGCTAGTGAGGGGTGTTTGAGGAAACGGGGAACTGAGGGAACTCAATTAACGCAAGATAAAATCACCAGGACAAGGCAGTGAATGATGCATGTCGCAACAGCTTGGTCCTCGCTGTTCCTTCATTGATGCGCTCTGATAGAAAAACACATAGACTTAAATGACTTCCCGCAAATGAGTGTCAAACAAGTGGGGCTTCCGTACCAGCTGGTTATTAGAGATTAAACTCTGTTAAATGGATATACACCCAAGTGTGCATTCTCACACTTACACGCTCACACACACACACACACACACACACACACACACACACACACATAAAACCTGCTTTGTATTATATGTTGAATGGGCAAATGTACTGCAGGGCTTATGTTCTAGTATCATATGTAACTGACTATAAAGACACTGTGTGCCTTGTGTGTACTAACAGCAGTGTTACAGTGTGGGGTGGGCTCCAGTTTGGTCATGAACTGGATTTCTGTCACATAATGACCACTTCTTAGAGTTTACATAATACTGACTGTCAGTATATCTTACAGACATTATCACTGTTTTCTTGCGTTTTATCCGTGATGTAGACATGGGTGTTGTTTGAGAAAAAAAACAAAAAAAAAAACAAAAGAAACGGCTCAGCGCGGTCTTTAGATGGTTTTTATTCATCAGAACACAGCACTGTGTGCGACTGAAGCTGACTTTATCTATTTGTTCAGTCCAATCCATTGTCATTCTTCTGAAAATACCCAGTGCAATTTTTCTCCCATTTAGCATGTGTGTGCGTGTGTGTATTAGTGTGTGTGTGTAGTTGTGTGTGTGTGTGTGTGTGTGTGTGTGTAATGATGGCTGGGAGCTGAAGCTGCAGCTATGTTTAGCCCCCTACACTGCCTCCCCACCCCCTTCTCTGTCTGACAGCATGAGCCACCTGCAGCGCAACAGGGCTGTCTATCACCCACACACACACACACCCAGCCATCCAGCCACTCTATGTGTGTGTGTGTGTGTGTGTGAGAGTGAGAGAGAGAGAGAGAGAGAGAGAGAGAGTGCATAAGGCAAGTCAGTGTCAGTGTGTTATTTTAGTGATAAGACTGGTTACTATGCAAAATATGTTAAAACAACAACACAGCAAAGTCAGTGAACTCTTGTGTTTGCTTGTGCGGTGGTCGAGGTTCTGTACGGCTTAGTCTACCCTACCCTAGTGTACGGACTGTTCTGTGCTGCTGTACGTCTGAAAATACAGGTCTCTTTGCAGTTCCATTTTTCTAAAACTACAGAGTGGCAGAAAGATGAACGGATGGATTCATTTGCAGATGGAGTGGTGGTTAAAAGGCTAGCGGGACGAAAAGATACTCAAGCGCTAACTAATACTTTTTATATGATTTTTCTTTTGTTACTAACATGGGTCTGAGAAGTTCCACTCCAGGAGCAGTGTTTTCTTTTGAGATTCTCCCAAACTGTCCATATTTAGAGGCCTCGTACATGTCTCTCCCTGCTGTATCTTTTGAGTCTGAAGCTCTTAACGAATAGCTTGCGCAACTTAGCATTTGCCACGAGCTGCCTCTGGTTTCTGTAGCTGTGTTTTCACTGGAGAACCAAAGTGCATAGCCAGCCTTTTGAATTTACTTCACAGATGGTCTTCATTTCACACTTTTTTTCAGGCCTTCCTGTTAAACCAGCCAAACCCACATTTCACGTCATCAGAATGAACATATAATCACTTCCAGAATGTAAATCTGGTAAAATACCCTCATTTTTTTTGTAAACCTGTAAACCTTTGAATTAATGTTCAGAGTTAAACAGCCCCGCTCACCATGAACACATGTTGCAGCTTTAGCACTACAAGAGTAAAATGGAAGAGGAAGATTGAGGAGAGGGAGGGCCCCATAACCACTTGGCCACATCCCTTTAATGTATAGAGATGCCCTGGACTAGCCGGATTATTGACAGGTCTTGAAAAGAGACATAAATTATGGAGAAGTAGAGATGGAGGTTGCAGGCTAATTAACGTCAGGCTCCGGGCGAGGGCACCGTCTCCACCTGGTTTCTCTCTGCGGCTGTTTGATTAGCCCATGCGGCAGGCTTTTGATCTGGAATAGATGCCATCTTCAGTAGTGCACCGTGGAGAGCTGGTCCACACCTGCTTAAGCTTTGTGCCACCATCAAAACCTCAACAGAAAAAAGGGACTCAAAGAAAGGTCTGTCATGATTTTTAAGGAGGGTGACGTCGTAGCACCTGAATGACTGTCAGTGAAGGTTTTGGTCAGGGTTTTTGGTTTTGGTTGATACAAAGCTGTTATATAGTGGCAGTAATAATAATAACGATACTAGTAAAAACTGTTCAGCCTGTGTGAGACCTTTGCCCGATATCTTCTCCCTCAGCCTGAATATATTCCCAAACAATGTGATAATTATGGAACATGTCGAAAACTTGCTCGGATGAGTTTTCTCCATTACAGCCGCTACCTTATTTATAGTATCAGTGGAAGCCCAATCGTAAACTCAACAGAGCATTGAACTGATAGTATTCTGTGATACTGTTTTGTCCTATTCATGGAAAACTTTGGTCTATTTACAGAAAACAGGTGTTATTTATAGCAAAATTCTATTAAACATTGAGTGCTTTCTAGCAAAGAGCAGCAGTCGTTTGGCAGGTCTCTGATAAGTCTGAAAATAGCTTTGTTATCCACCAGGGGCAGGGCTAGTGGCAGTTGTAGTTAATATACACAAGGAAAATGTCAAGTATGGCTGTAGCTTTCCAGGAGAATAACCAATCAGCGGTTAGCATTCGGAAACGGAATATGAAAATGCCTTCTTAGGCACAGACAAAACACAGCCTTTTTAATCACCGACGTAGGGCCTTTCAGCCCTCCTGTCTATACAGTCGTCTTAACTCAAGCCAGCGAGGCATCTGCCTGCACGTGCTGAAGTGCAGAGAAGCTTGTCTGAAAGGTGGGCGTGGGTTCCAAATTTAATAAACCCTGGAGACCAGATTAGAAAGTTTTTCTATCCGCCAACGATTTGCTTCGGTTGGGAATCATTTGCTCCCAGCTATGAGCTAATTAAGAGCAATCAGACAAAAACAGCATGTGAATGACAAATTAATCAATTCCTAATTGTCAGCAT
Organism: Chanos chanos; assembly: GCF_902362185.1. NCBI lineage: Eukaryota > Metazoa > Chordata > Actinopteri > Gonorynchiformes > Chanidae > Chanos > Chanos chanos. The sequence continues at coordinate 8,675,084 of NC_044502.1, forward strand.
GCTTTCAGTAATCTTCATGTATTCCCACTCAGATCAGAATCTTTTAGTACATCTGTCGATCTACGAATACGTTTCTTTTCCCGACATATTTTTTTTGCATAAACCCAAAATCTCAGATGCTGATTCTCAGATGCTAACCCTGAGCTCGAAGGAAGTTATTGGAAAGCGAAAGAAAACGGGTCATGCGGTAATTGTTTAAAAACAAAAAAACCCACAGTTCTCATTTCAGTATCGACTATTACCTCTCAGCCACTGTGTGATTATTTTGTCCTTATTTTTCCATTACTCCCATCTCCCTGCGCTCTGACTGTTTTACTGAATACTCAACACTTGGATCCTGTCCTCACAGTTACGTCCTACCCAATCAGCCTGTATTACTTTTTTTTTTATATAGCCTGTACCCATCTTGGATTAACAAGTCTGTTTCTGTCTGCGTCATGCGGACTGTCTCTTGTGTCGATCGGTGCATGTCCTAGGAGACAATATGACAGTGTTTTTTTCTCATTCATGCCCAGCACAGTAAGTGAATCATCAGCCTTGGAGCCGTAACCTCATCCACTCTCTCCAGCGTGCTGCCTCGCTAGGCTATGCTAGCGTGAGGTCAGGGCGGACTGTTTGTTTAAGGCCCATTTACAGCCCGTAATGAGAACCGGGCCACAGGGACATACGGCCCCACCTTCTCGGGGGCAGATTAATGAACAATTCAGCAAGAGCTCGTGTGTGTTACCCATTTATTGCTAATGTGGAAAGCGCCGAAGGGAAACCGTTTTTTGTACATCGTGCACACAGCCAGCCCACTCACTTGATGTAACGTAATGTCCCTCTGTTGTGCACCCTTGTTACTTTTCTCTACTGTAATTATTTTTATTGATTTGTGTGCATGTAATCTTTGACAGAATTAACTAAATTCAAATTGAGACTCTTAATGGTTAATGGATATCGAGCTTGCTGCGTGGCTACGAATTGGATTTGTCAGTTCTATTAAGGTGTGCTTCTCCAGAAATCAATAAATCAATACGTGTAAAGTGAATCCAATTTCAATATCAGTACATGATCAATATTGTTTCCGTGTTCCTTATTTTAGAAGAATGTGCTTGTTTTAGGGAGACTTTTATTTAATTCCAAATTTTCTCAGTCATATCATATGGAGAGTGTTGCCTATTTATTTTAATTACACTGAAAAACTCAATAATTTGAATGCAATGAATCATTTTCAATGATTGCCCCAGTATATAGTGTACATGTTAAATTACATGTACATGTTGTTAATTATATTGTGCAGGTTAATGACAAAAGGTTGATTAGCGCTTTCTGAAACTGTGCAACCTCAACGTGAAAACATCTGCCTCCGTTTAAAGCTACTGGAGTCACTGGTTTACTCCCATTCATCTGTGCCGTTTCGACCCTGTCATATTGTGGAGCTGTCAAAGTGCTTAGGTCCTCATTACATTTTGTCTTTAGGCAACATATCCAGCTTTCATGTGGAGCTATACTGATGTTGTATGTGTGTCTCCATTGTTAATGATAATGATAACATGGGCAAGGCCATTACCACACAGTCAAGCTCACTGCTGGTAATAACACCTTCTGTAGATAATTGAATATAAATTTGCTGATGGTTTATGTTCCTTTGGTATGTAGTGAGAACGTGTCTTATTAGGAAAAGATATCACTGAAGATGAAAGAAATCTTGCAGGGAGAGAGAGAGAGAGAGAGTGAAAGAAGGAGAAAGGAAAGACGAAGAGATGAACAGGCAAAACAAAAAGCTAGTCCTTCAGGATCAGCTGCATGTGGGTGGACGTGACTAACTACAGCTGGCCCTGACCATCCCTTTTTAGACAATGCAGTCTAATATCACACACACACACACACACACACACACACACACAGAAGACGCACAGAAAACACAGCACAGGCGGCTAATTAGAGGGTATTTGACAGGAGACGTGGAAGGAGACAACAACGCAATTAAAACTCAAACACTCAGACTCTTTGGGTCACAGCTCAGAATGTCACAGACACAGAGCAGAGGACGGCGAGCGAGCAAGCGAGCGAGCGAGCGAGTGAGTGGGCAGAGGAGGGAGAAGAGAAGGCTGACCCCACACTGAGGAAACATTGCAGTGAACCATCACATGAAGTGAAACAGCACAGTTGTCTCCGTTCTCAGCAGTGGGGGGGGGGGGGGGGGGGGTGAAAAAAAGCACCCTCATGGTCAGAAGAGCGGCTAACTAAGTGCTCTGATGTTATTATATCTGTAGCTTAGCACCCTATTAAACAACTTAGCGGTTTGTTCTGTTGGCATTTGCGCGCCTGCAGCCGTGTCCCATTGTGTCTGTCATCATTGTATAGACAGAAGTACTGAAACACAGTGAGACACAAGCTGGGATGATGTAGCGCCTTAGAATGAAAACGGTTGGCAAACCCCAGGTTTTATTGTTTTTTTGTTTTAAAGTTTTTTAAGTCTTTTTAGTTATTTATATATATATATATATATATATATATATTTTCTTTTATAAGATGAGGTGTTTATAGGGAGCTACAAGTTTAAAAAAAAGGGGGGTGGGGGGGGGGGGGGGTAAATGCTTCCTCGTGTGAAGATGTTCCTATGCTAATCTGTTTAAGGATATTCTCAGCTCGCAAAGGGAGAGACAGAGAGAAAGAGCATGTTTTGAAGAGAGCGAGAATACTTAGTCAAAAGGAGATAAATGCAGATTTCCTTGGAGACTCATCCAGATACTTATGCAATGTCTCAGTTACTGCGTCGCCATACCAACAAAAAAAAACTATCCAGGCGTTTTTGCGTTCCATCCAGAGAACTGACACGGCTGCTCTGTTCCCTCTGTGCACTTATACGTTTATCTGAAGTGTGTAACGCCGTGACTTTGCTGACAGACACCTCGTCTTGTGAGATAATCGGTCACGTTTGGACATCATCTTTACAACCAGCCAACTGTGTTTACATTCACTCAAATTCTGTAGGCTTTAAATGGGCGACATTCAAAAGATAGATGTTTAAGTGGAACCTTAAATGTTTGCATAAGTGGAAACCAATGTTATCTCCAGTGGAAAACTCGCACATTTAAAGGTGACGGCCTTGTAGCGTAATTCATATCTGGAAAGATTTTTAATGAGGTGAAGTAAAAATCCTCCTTCTGAGAGATCAGTGGAGATCTCAACATTGATAAAAAGCATGAGAAATCAATCAGACACAGTCGTTGTGTAATGGTGTGGTATAAATCCAATTTCTGTTTCATAATCTCTTTCCATCTCTCTCTCTCACTCTCACTCCTTCAATATCTCTTTCTCACTCTCTCTTATTAGCTTTTCTCCTATACTAATAAATGGCAAAGACCAGACAAAATTAGGAAGGGTAGTTAGAAACCTTATCTTAGTTCAAGATTAAAGAATACCATGTCCCATCTTTTCACATGTTTATTTATAACTTAGTGCGCTTAGACTCATAAAAGGAAAGGAAAAAAAGTATAATTGCATTGTTTTGACCATCCAAATTCTCAGGAAGGAGCTGGTCAACCCAGCTGTTAAAGACGTGCTTTAAAGTAATTGAGAGTTTGGTCAGACGTCTGACGCAATCATTTGCACTACTCTAAGGCTCTAGCAGGCTCCTTAAAAGCTGGCCTCCACATTTGGACACGGGGCGGTTTTGTAACGTACACGTAGCAGAGTACACAGAGGCACAGCATAAAAACAGTTTTAACAGTGTGATCGGTCACTTGGGAAAAACATCATGACATATTTATGGTGACTGCTAATGTGTCCCCACATTCCAATGCTTAACATGCAACATACGGAGGAAATCATACCATATCACATCACACCAGTCATTTTAAAGGGAAATTCTTGAAGTCAAGACTATTAGTAGTAGGAGGAGGAGGACAAATGATAGTAATAGTAGTGGTAGTAGCAGCAGTAGTAGCAGTAGTTGTCCTAATAGCACTAGTCATAGTGAGGTTTAGGCCTCAGGGCTAAGATCTGTGGCTGGACCCTTGTGTCTCTGGGTGTGTTTGTCACTGTTGCTTGAGGGCATCAGGTGCCTGTAGAGGGCCCAGCTCAGTGGGACCACCCTCTGTATGAGTCAGTCAGCCAGGCTTTGATGAGCAAGAGACAGCGTACAGCATCCCACAGTCAGAGAGCCTGAACCTATGATTCACTTTATCTATGTGGAATCCCCGGTCTGTCTCTGTGTTTGTCTGCCTGTATCTCCCTCTCTCTCTCTCTCTCTCTCTCTCTCCCCCTCTCTCTATCTGTCTCCCCCTTCTCTGTCTCCCTGTGTGTGTGTGTGTGTGTGTGTGTGTGCGCGTGTGTTTTTGTGGATATGGATGTGTGTGTGCTTTGGTAGCTGTGTATGTTTTTATGGATGTGTGTGTGCTTTTGTGGCTATGTGTGTGCCTCTCCTTCTATCTGTGTGTGATTCTCTGTCTCCCTTTGTGTGTGTGTGTGTGTGTGTGTGTGTGTGTGTGTGTTGTGATCAAATACCATAACTTGGTGGGTTGAAAGCAGAGGAAGTGGCTGAGGCTATTAAAATGGCACCGTGCTAATTAAGGCTTTTCATATCAGCTCAAATGATGACGCATTGTCTCATGCTACAGCAATTATAGCACAAAGGAGCAGTCTTTCTCGAAAAGACGTGTTTTCTCAGTGACCTGAAAAGAATGGCGTAGGTGATTCTTTTTCCTGTTTCTTTCTTTTTTTGTGTGATACACTAAATGGTGGGCTATTCACTCATAGGCCCATTACAAACATCCATAAAACATGAGTATCTTTGATAAATTATTAACACCCTTATTAAAAATATTCCAGGGCAAAGCCAGGGTAATGGTACAATGCTCAGTACATGATAGCACTGAGGCTGCCGCACACACTGTTACAAACAGAGAGTTTTTCTACCTCTCTTTTTATAAAGGTGTGCTTTTATAAAGCATGTGTGCCTAAATCTGGCTTGTGAAAGCTCCTTAACCCCTTCCCTTTAAACTGCAGCTGTCAGTGACAGACCGGCAAACTCTAACTACTGTCCAAGCTTGGCCTTACAATGACGCTAATTTGCAATGACCGTTTTGCCTTTCCGTGCTACTGCACACTTGAGCTTTCTCTCATCATCCTGTTTCTTTTCTGTGTAGCTACATATCTGAGTCTAGGCCTTGAATGACCTTGCGACCTCTTGTCATATTGTTCTGTTATCTAGTTTTTCTGTCGTCACCATGTATGGTGTGTTTACTGCCACTTAAGGGCATGCTATACTGTTAAATGCTACTGGATGATGCGCTGTACTCTCCTGGGTTAGATTTGAGCAGAATTGCCATTCCTTGGCTGTTAAATTCCACTTGGCACAAGCTCATCTGGCTTCCACAAAGACATGTATATTGTTTAGTAGCATAGAGAGAGAGAGAAAGAGAGAGAGAGGAAAATGTCCTGTTTTCTGTCTTAAGGATATGAGACAGAATAAAGAGCACCAAGGCTAATAATACTGCTAACACAGACGCTAATAGCGTCATCCAGAACAAACTAAAGTTTTTATAGACTCTTGGCAGAGTTACGATTTTCACTTTGTTTTGTCTATTGCTTTTCAGTGTGGAAATTCTTGCTATGTTTTATCCCATAGGTAGTTATTTTGCTTCATGCCGAACCTTGAAGGAATTTACGTACATAGTTGACTATGAGATGTTAATGGCCGCAAGCTTCCCTGGTATAAATATTTCAAGACACTGCGCTACATACAAGTTGAGCCTTTTTCTCTCTACCTACTGTACAGTTTGACATTCACACAGACATTTGCCACTGCAAAATACTCCAACCCCACGTTAGAAGAATGACCATTATCTGCAGAATCCAAATTGAGATATGGCGCATTACCCAAAAAGGCTATTCAATGATCTGTCAAATAGCTTAGGCATTTCTCCAACTAATCAGCAAGAAACACTAGCAATTAGACACAGAGGTTACACTTTGACCCAGTACATTGATTGGACGATTTCTGAAACTCTTGATTACAAAATGAACATGATTGGACAGCAAGCTCCAAGACTTCAATCAACAAGCAATCAATGTCAGATTTGTTTGAATAGTCTCTCCTGTACTTCTATCAAATGTAAATGATATTGGCACAGGGAAACATTAACAGAAGAATTCTAAGTTGAGGGCATTTCAGAAATTGGAAGAAAGTTTAACTGAAGTCATGACAAATTCTAAATGAAGTTGTTGTCAGGAATCAACTCAAGTACTGATGAGTGTACTGCTAGTTTTTCCTCCTGTAACAACTAGACGATCTGTAATCATGCTCAGCATGTTCATCGTCAATTGTATCATAAATAAAGCAAGTTGTATTTACATATTGGAGGACTTAATAATGAAGAGGGTTGATATGACTATCTAATGGACATGCCTCTACAGTTTTACACGTCTGATTTGTTTAGTATTCTATTCCTGGCTGTTACACTGAAAATACTTTTGGGTTCCATCATGTCAACCTTTGGGTTCCATCATGTCTCTGCTCATTGCTTTAAAAATTGTAGCATGCTAACATTGCTTTATTTTCAAAGTCAGAGGGCCGCTGTAGTTGCAGTTGTCTGGGGTCTCTTGAGTTTTACATCCGGATATTTGAGAGAGCTTGTGCTCCTTGAACTTACATCAAGTCTGTTTTGACTGAATGTCAAAATATCAAATGACTCCTACAGCACCGCAGTTCATATTTAAGCCTTGCCGGGCTTGTTCCAAAAGTCTTTTGATTTATTGAGCTTGATTTAGGGACTCTAAATTGAATTATAGTGTTAATTAATGCTCTCTCTCTCTCTCTCTCTCTACCCCCCTTTCTCTCTCACTCTCTCTCTCTCTCTCTCTCTCCCTCTGCCATTTTTTAGGACCCCAGGAGCAAGCACAAGTTCAAGATCCACACCTATGGCAGCCCTACATTTTGTGATCACTGTGGGTCTTTACTGTACGGACTCATCCACCAAGGGATGAAATGTGACAGTGAGTACTGACTCTTGACTCTGCAAAAATCAATCAGTTCTAAAGTCTAAATACACTGATCTGTGAAACGAGCAGTTGTTACAGGGGTTTTTTTTTTCTCGTATGCCTCTCTGTCTTTCTGAATGCGAGCCGCGGGTGAAAATCTGATGAAAAAAGAGGGGTACCACAGAGTGTTTTATTTTGGCCTCTATGTGCTTATGACAGAACATTCCGGTAAAGAGACCACGGAGGAGAAACGGGAGCCGTGTCAAACCCCCTTCTCGCCCATTATCATGCAGCTCCTGAGCATAATAAAATCTCACCGTATCAGAAATGAAAAACTGACTCATTTTTCTTTTTTTTTTTTTTCACCTCTGCCTTCTTACCTTAAAAGAACTCTACTGCTGGAGGGTTGATGCGTTCCACTTACTCTAATAGCTTAGTTTTGAGATTTTAATAATGATTGTCAATTGTTCGAGAGAGTCTGAATATAAAGTGCCAGTATTTTAACGAGTTAAATCTTGCTACTTCTTAAAGCACATCACACTGGTGTGTCCTGCACTGCTTTACTAAATAAAGCTTTAGGTAATGCGCTTAACTGTAATATTGTAATATTTAATATCATTGAATTCATCAGCAGGTGGTTGTTGCTTTCCCTCTTACTCATGAACATTTGAATAATAAAGGTGTGAAATGTAGCAATTCATTTTAAACAGCAGGGTGTGAGCCCGTCACGTATGTGAAATTGGACAAATGTTCCCAGGTTCTCTTAACCAGTTGAAAGCTGAATTTACTGTGCGTTTTCTCATTCTCTTTCTCCTTTCTCTCTCTCTCTCCCCCTCTCTCCCTTTCTCTTTTTCTCTCTCACTTGTGTGTCTGTGTGTGTGTGTGTGTGTGTGTGCGCGCACATGTGTTGTGTGTATCTTCAGCCTGTGATATGAATGTGCATAAGCAGTGTGTGTTGAACGTGCCCAGTCTGTGTGGGACTGACCACACCGAGCGTAGAGGACGTCTGTATCTGAAGATTGAAGTCACTGGGGATGAAATGCGCGTCACAGGTAATAGTATTCACACCTCATTAAAACACCTGTCACTCTAATCTCTGGCTTTAAAGACCGAGGTCTCAAGGCATTTTCCACAGTCTGTTTTTTTTTCACACGAGACATTCAAAAAGGGGCAATTTGTCAGGGATTTTTTTTTTTAGGGGCGCTCTTGGAGATTTTATAGGGATTTAGATGAAGACAACTGATGCTAAATCCTCGTATTGTGCTGCAGGGTTTACACGGGGACCGAAGAAAAATCAAACCCTTTAAATGTCTGGGGCATACTGTAGCAAAGGGATTTTGGAGCAATGCCGATAAAACTACATCAGTTCCTGCGAGAGAGAGAGAGAGAGAGAGAGAGCGAGAAAGAGACTTTTGTTTTTCATGTCAGGAACGTTCAGCTATACCTTTTTTGGTCTTGTTTTTTTCCACGGGATGCTAAGGGGCTGTTGATTGCTAAAAACGCGCTATGATCGAAACGCCATTGGCGGATGTTTCGGGGGCTGAACGTAAATTTTTCTGCATTAATCATCTTAATCTTAATGACTGCAGCGGTTCAAAATGCATGTGAGGTTTCACCTCTTCGGAATCTGACTTGAACAGATTGCTTCGTTGCCCGTTGCGGCCTTGACTTGGCTTGCGTGATGTTTAAAACTAATGTTGCTTCGCTCTAGGTCTGCAACAGACCCGTTCCCATGATTGGCCCCTGGGCTTGTTCCCAATGGCCCTGTCAGCACTAACAGATTTACAAATTAACACTCAGCACGCACACACATACACACACACACCTACACACACACACACACACACGCACACACACACACACACACGCAATCCTGCCAGGATCAATTAGCCTGTTCACCCCCTGATTATCCTTTGGCTATTAGTTAAACATCACTATGGTGTTATTTTAATGTTGTCATAATGTATAAACAGGACACAGGCCTTAGCTGTATCTAAAAGGCTTGCTTCGCTTTTCCTGAAATCACAGAGGTTCTTCGTTGAGTTCTCATGTAATCAATGCAGCACCCAGACATAGCTGATCTTCTAATCCATTTTAGTCTTAACCTGTCGTCTATGCGGATCACCACATACAGTGTGTCAGTCATTCTCACTCTTTGCGTACGCTCCAGCCTAAACAGGTAGGCCCAGCCTTTTATTAGCAGAGTATGCCTTGTTATAATAAACCAGTTTTAACAGCCAACATTACCTTCTTTCAGCCTTTGCTACTGTCCACTAACATAAGTTAAATGAGACAATCACTCACATGCTTAGTACCATCTCGAACTTGCTATTATGTATAGGCTCATTGACACTTGTATGTGCATGTGTACATATGTGTGTTTGTGCATGTGTGTGCGTTTGCACACCCTGCTGACCTCCTGCAGTGATTCGACAGATCGATAGCTGAACGTCTTTCTGACTCAAACGAGCTTTGCTCATTGCCTCAGTGAATAACAATCAGAGACTACGCCAAACCCGTATCTTCCTCGCTCAGGCTTGCCGGTCAAACGTCTTATCTCAATCTTTGACAGATCCAGAAGGGAGGCTCTCATTTGTTTCCAATTCTTCAACACTCCTCCTCCTAATGGAAATGTGCTGAGCTGGGCGGAGGGAATGATTTAAGGGTTGCTTAAATAGGGCCTGATGGGCTTTTTGACCAAGTTAAATTGGACCCCGGGGCGTCTGCTATAGCACATCTGACTGAACGCATGGGGAGGGGGGGGGGGGGGGGGGGGGGGGTGCGGCGGGGGACGGAACAGGCAGGTGAAGGATTATGTGCTTCTGCAGAAGTCTTCTGTAATGAGCGCTGGGCAAACAGAAAAGAAAGAGGAGGAGGAAGAGGGAAAAGGTGTGCGCAGCAAAGCAAAGAAAAAAGTTTTCTTATTCTAGAGAAGACATTTGTCCTGTTCGCTTATTGTTCCGTCGTCGACGAACATTAGATGACAGTGAAAAAAAGGCAACGCTGGGAATGAAGAGAAAATGTCCCAGAGTCGGTTTTTACGACGTTGCCGCGGTGCCAAGTCCCGCTCTCTTAAAAAAATGTGTCAAATTTGATACGTTCAGCATTGCCAGCTGAATTCAAACGTTATTTAATGTGAATGGTTGCCCAGTTAGACACATATTATGTCTTCTTTACTCACAGAGAGAGATTAACGAGGGCATGTTAAAGGCTGACATGGAACAGATCAGCGAGCAATGGCTTCATCTGCAGTCCCCAAAGTCTGGTATATCTGTGTCAATGGAATTCCATTTTTCACAGTCATATGTGCCTACGGTTCACTACACAATTGATTAATGCCTATGGTTTTACATGAACCTTTCTTATCATTGACAATGCGTATATAAATATAATGTGGAGGCGAAGCAGGAAAAAAAATCGATTTGCTGTTTAGTGAACATTGGGGAAACATTTGAATTTCTGAATTTCTCCACTGATGTTGTACAACACCAGGAATTCATATTCTCCAGATTCTCTCTCTTGAGATCAGCAACATTCAACCGAATGGACTGAAATGAGGAGGAAGTAAAACGGGAAGCGTGTCGGCCGTTGAGAAAGATAATGAGCTCTTTGGCCTCTTTTCAGGAAGAGCGTTCCGGAATATTCCGTCACGTCGTCCAGGCAGGCGGACACATCCCAGCCGCAGAAAATTATTTCTGCTATGAATTTTATGAGAAAGCTTTTAAGTTTTAATTTTCCCACGTTTCACAACAGACATTAAAATGGTCATTTAGGCTACATATCTATCGAATATGGATGATGATAATCTTCTTGCCTCTGGACGTTTAGCTCTCAACCGCAGTCTGAGAGAAGACTGTAATGGACATTGTTTAAAGTTACAGCTGATTTTGCTGAAAGGGATCCTTCAGGACCTGGGTGCTTATGTGGTGTCAGGCGTAGCTGTGTACGCACATTGTGTACATCAGTTTGTGGGTGATGTGTGTGTGTGTTTGTTTGTACGTGTTTATATGTGTTGCTCTGGGGTGTTGGACCTAATTACTCTCCGAAAAAAAAAAATCTGCACGCACACCTCCCCGGGCTCTCACAACATCCATACTGCAGAGCTGGAGGGCTCCGCGGACACCCCGCCACCTTATCACCCCCAACCTCCCGCCCCTCTCTTTCCCTCGGAATGAGCCCGCCAGTCAAAACTGCCCAGTGCTGGGCTACAATCTAGCCTTGGGCTACAGCACCCACTTAACTTCTCTACCTCTCTGAGGAGTTCGAATGTCAGGGAAAAGGCGGACGGGGTTAAAAGTGGCGTAGTGAGTTAAACCGCGCGAGTGCCGCCGCGGCAGACTCTGTCCCAGAGGCCATCACGGTGAGAACGCTGTTCTCTGCTTTACCCTGACTCACACATCGCAGCAACAGCAAAAAAAAAAAAAATGTCATTAGGAACTTGTCAGAATGACATGTTTAAGAATAGGTTTTGTGTGTGTGTATGTGTATGTGTGTGTGTGTTTGTGTGCGTGCGTGTGTGTGTGTGTGTCTGTGTGTCTGTGTGTTTGTGTGTGTGTGTGTATATGTGTATATGTGTGTGCATGTAACACGGGCATGTATATGTGCGTGTGGGTTTGAAATGGTTGACATTTTAATGTTGGTGGTGGCAGTTATTGAACATGTGGGCGTGTGCATGCGTGTGTGCATACGCTGATCAGTTTACTCCCACACGCACGCATACATCACACGCAATGTTTACAGACTTGCCGATCACGCGATAAAAAAAAAATGGGAGAAATTGAAAGGAAGCCACCTCTCACATCAGTCCTCATATAATCACGATCAGCTGTCCAAATACTTCACTCAGTTTCCGACCAGACGGACTGTTTTGGTTCTCTGAATCAGTTAATATTGCAGACATCTTATCTTTTCCAGAAGTGTAACATTTGAAGCAGGAATTTCAACTCTCTGCAAGCCTAAAAATGTCAAGTCAAGTGAGTTAGAATATCTCCCTATCACAGATAGACAGACTAATAGATAGATCACACTGGCATGTTGACAGTTTGCCCTTAGAAAGCCCCCATTTTACCTGCCCACACCATTTCCAATAGAAAACTCATACATCAGAGTTGAATACAAAGTCATCAGAGACTGTGCCGACTGTGACGTGTGATTTTAAAAATACGTTTTGGCACGTAGGTTACCAAACAGGAAGATAATGCACTTTGACAGTACCAGAAATATGAAAATAGCTCATGAATTCTTATGAGATCGGCGACTATTTTTTTATGTCCCTAAATAAATATAAATATGAAAAGAGCTTTGTTAAATGGCTTCCTGCCCTTTAAGTATTGTAGTGTTCACAGGTATTACCAAACAAGCAGAGCGACAGAGAAGCTTAAGGCAAATACTACGACTGATGAGAGTCACTGGTGATAAATGTAGTAAAATTAAGAGTTGATAACAAGGGGGAGGATCTGTGGAAATGTCAATTGGGGTCTTCATCTGTCTGATCTCTAATTAAACTGAGATCAGTGAACAGTTTTTTTTCCCTGATTAACCTGAGAAATATGATTATATGAATTTCACAAGAGGCAAAATGAGAATTAGTCCAAGCACTGTTGCATCATGGAAAAAGGGCAAGAAAAAAAAAAGGCACTGAAATTGGTGTTTATCGCTAATATTTATACTGGTAGACAAAACCAGATTTCACAGGTACACTATAAATAATTAGTCCAATTCCGAAGAGTCTGGTCCTAATATCTCTGCATTATTAAATCATAATAAACATATCCCAGAGAGATATGATGAATATTTGAAAAATAAAATGTTGAAAGACAGAGGAGAATAGAGCAGGGAAACTGAAGAAAGGAGACAAAAAGACAGAGAGGACAAAGAAGGCGGGTTAGGGGAAAAAAAACAAGAAAGAAAGAAATTCTGTAAAAGTTTTTAAAAACTGAGGGAAGTTCTGGGAAGAGTAAAATGGCCGTGTTTCATCTGCCTCGGCCCGGCCTAAAAAGCCCTGGTCAAGTAAACTGTGTATTTCATTCTCAGATAAATACAGGGCATTGTGAGAGATTCTGGAACATGCCGTCACCTCTGCCACCTACAGACACCACTTAACATCCATGCTCTCTTTGTCCTCGTGGACAATGCTGTCTGTTTTCTGTAAAGTTATGACTGTCCGGCAGTCCTGGCTTGGCTGAAAAATCAGAAGGTCATCAAGACAGGCTTAGTCAGTTCTCAGCTCCAAAATGGATAGGACTGTTTGCATAGTGCAAGTGACTGTTACATTTGTCAGGACAGACAGACACACACACACACACACACATACACACAAAAAAACAAACAAGTATCGGTTGCAGGTGGAAAGGTTCAGCCAAACAATATGTATTTTATTTTTGGTTTAAGAGTCCACTGCGTCATACAACTGACTCGTGTCAGTTTGGCGTTTGTCATTTGTTGTGGTGTCTATTTTTGGTCCTTAATTTTTTTTTTTTGGTGAATCATTTGCTATTATCTTTTGAGATTAAAATGGAAGAAGCCATTTTTATGGCCTGTTGTCTCTGTGGTTTTTACAGTGATGAAATTGTTTTTGATTAATACATTTTATGCTCTTCTATTGTATACGTCTTCAGTGTGATGCCAGAAAGTGTTTGTTTGTTTGTTTGTTTTTTTTAAGACAGTATTGGCTTCTTTCACAAGTGAACTCAACAGATCGTGAAAACTTTTGTGTTGAGGCTGAAACTTGCGTAGAAAAACGTATTTTCCATTAATAATAAATTCCATTAGTCATCTGATCTCATTGCAGTGGGAGCTGTATCAATACAAAATTATTTCTTTCTTTCTTTCTTTCTTTCTTTCTTTCTTTCTTTCTTTCTTTCTTTCTTTCTCTCTTTCTTGCTTTCTTTCTTTCTTTCTTTTCTGCAGGATCAAATAAGCTATAACTTCCATTTTCGGAGGTGTAGGGTAATGTAGACTCATTTTGCTGAGTGCCAGTGTGGCTTGGCAACGTTCACTCAATGTTTTCTTATGCTAATGTACACCCCCCCCCCCCCACCAGCCCGCTCAATATTTCACTGGCCCTAACGACAGTGCGGTGCCCAGACACGCTCGCCAGGGCTGAGTCATCCCCATCATAACCCGACCTTCTGCCAAAAATCAAATCGAAGCGAATAAACCTCCGATGCATTTCCGCCTTTTTTTTCTATAATGACCACAAGCATAAGGAAGGAAAATGTCAGTAGCTATGCTGAGATGACGGGTTCGCCTGATTGGTCCACCAGTAAGTCATGAAAATGTGACAGCGTGTATTGCCAAACTGTGACATCAACCGCGTCACCTCCACTACTCCCTGGCTTTTGTCAGAACTAGCGGGGGCGAGGGTAGTTTCCTTTCCATGCGTCACATAAGCTATTTTCAAGATTATATATGTTAATGGTACTGACTTAACGTCAGCATTAAGATTAACTTAACATTAACAGCATGTTGCTAATATCACTGCGACTAGCTCATGTGCTCATATGGGTTTCTGTGCAATGATAGGTAAAAGTGTTACGTTTCTGTGTTAAAAATGTTAATGGTACCAACTTTACATCAACATTAACCTAACATTAACATTAACAACATGCTGCTAATATCGTTATAACTAACTTCTGTTTATGGCTTCTGTTATTCCCCCCAAATCTAGTTGCTAAGCACTGTCATCTAGAGTATAAAAAACAGGAGCAGAAGGGGAAGAAGACAGAACACAGTGTGAAAGTGGACACTTTACAGTTGATGTGGAACAGGCAGGATTTCTCTCTGTATAAGCCTGAGGAGAACACTGTTTGTTAAACGCATTCTCTGTAACGTGAGACGTTTGCTCAAGGTTGCTTACTTTGTAAAAGGGTTTTTTCATACATCTTTGTATAATATTATATCTGCTCATGAAGAAGTTAAGTCTTTATAAGAGCCTCACTGCCAGAGAGGAAGACAGAGAAAGAGAGAGAGAGAAACACAGAAAACATTCCTCAACCCAGTATGAGGTCCATAAATCTGTCATTCATGTTCATTCTGTGTGGTTTTTGTAATGGTGTGGTGGATTGGCAAAAGGGGATGGGTCCGTTTCATTCAGCTGAGACAAAATGTTTACCCAAGGAGGAGATCACGCACAACAGGAATAAGGCTCCCCTTTTTTTAACTTAACTTATTAACTACACGCGTATTCTTTACTGACCAAGAAAAAGTTTCACGTTTTTACACATTGAATAGTGACACTCTCATTCTCTCTCTCATCTCTCTCCCTCTCTGCCTCTCTGTCTTTCCCACACAAAGTTACCTACTGCATACACATGCACACCATTAAGCACTAACCTCTTATCCTATCCGGTCTGTTTTCAGTTTAGTTCAGGTCTGTTGTGGTCTCTTGGATTCTTAAACACAGCAATTTCATTGGTATTCCTGATCCGTTTGCCTTGGCTGCCTTCTACTAAACAACATTTATTCTCTCTCAGAACGGGGTGTGTGTGTGTGTGTGTGTGTGTGTGTGTGTGTGTGTGTGTGTGTGTGTGTGCGCGCACGATTCTTCTTTCTCCACACCCGTCAGTCACACCAAAAGTTTCTTTAGAGATTGCTTTTATAAACTCTCACACACAGGCAGACACACACACACACACACACACACACGCACACACCTCTAACAAGGAGGTGGACTCTCTGACACAGCAAATGGAGGACAAAAGTAATGATTTACACAATGGTTTCATCAGTGTATAAAGGGAAGGACAAAGCATGCTGGAAAATTACTTTTTTTTTTGGCATATAAAGAAGTCATTTTGATGCTGTTTATCTCCACCTGAAGAAGATATTTATTCTCTCCTTTCTCATAGTACTTGTGTGTGGGATTTAGGAGCCTGTCTACAGAAGAGGCAGGAGTAACTCTTATTGAAATGTAATTGAAAAGCCCAAGTCGTTCTGTAATCCGATCCGGTGTCGACGGGGATGCCTTTCGCTCTCGTGTCCTGGCAGAACATGTGTTGAAAAGGCTTAGTTTTTATGTTTTCCATTATGCCCTTACAGGGTGGAGACGGAATCCCGCTGCCCTGACTCATTCCAGTCGTCCCATTTTGATTTCAGAAAAAACTGAAACAGCAGTTTCTCGCCCGGTTACGTTTCTGATAAGAACACGAGCCAGAGTTGGACGAGGACGAATTGCCACCGCCGAATATGATTGCGTGGGAGATTCCCAAAACATTTATACGACACAATACTTTTTCATGTACTTTTTCTTTTTTTTTTTTTTTCGCTTTTCCGGTGTGGTTAGCACTCTTTCAAGGCTCTGTTGTGCTTGTAATTCTGTGTTTGCTTTGTCATCAGGCATTTCTTCAGGAGATACGATGTCACACGCCTGTGTGAAAGTATGAATGTTTTGTATGCCAGTCAAATATTGGCTTAGTGTAATGTGTCTGGTGTTTATCTCATAATGGAATGTGGAAGTTAGACCCACATCATGCAGGTATGAAAGTCATTCAAAAAATACAAATAAAAACTCTACCCTCACGCACAGATCATAACAAAGCACTCAGAGTTATAGTAATAACTCATCATTTTAGTAATAATGTTGCCGTCAAGTTTAACAACCAACTGGCACAAAATACTGTGATGACTTATTTGATTGACAGCTTGTCGACACGCTGCATTCACATGAGTTAGGTAGAGAACCGACACGTATAACATGCAGCTCTGGTCACGTGGAAACGTATTCACTCAGTGGAAATAATCAGATAACTGCAGTAGTAATGCTCTCACTGTACACCCCTCAGGTTACTCCCATTGTATTCCACACATTTATGTGATTTATCAAGTCTGTCTCATATTATGTTCTTTAATACTGTATGCTTTCCATATTACACACACACACACGCACACGCACACACACACAGCCACTCTGTGTAACACTGATCAGCAGGTGGTTTTGTGTGAAGTTCCTCTCGTGGCTGAGATAGAAAAAGAGAAAGAGAGAGATTGTGATTGAGAGTGATTGTACATTCTGTACTTACGAATGAACTGAAAGACAATGGTTCCTCCTACTGGTCATTGGGAGGTAAATTTTCATGCAGGATTGACAGGCTTGTCCAGTTGCTGTCTGATAGCGTGTGTGCGTGCGTGTGTGCGTGTGTGTCTGTGAGTGTGTGCACGTGTGTCTCCTACACCACTTACCCCGACTGCCCCCAAAACTACGTTTTTATGTTGTTGTGCCAGTTTGTGTCAACCCCAGTCTTGCAGAAACAGCCCTAGCATTTTCAAAGGTCAGTGGGTTTCAACTAGTTTACATTCATCATGGTTTTTTGTTTTTTTTTATGCTGTTGTTGTTTTTTTGTTTTTTTTTAAATATTCAAAACCTGACCTTTACGTGGTCGTGGGCAAGGTCTGACGTTTTGTCCCTAGATGAATCCTAATACACTTAATTTAATACAGTTTACAGAAAAGCACTGTATTTCCAAGGTCATCAGTGTATGCATTATTAGTGTGAGATCCTCTGCATGGCTCTACCACACATTCTTAATGAAAGACAAACATGTCAGTTTTTAACAGAGGCTGCCTCTACTCTTCCTTCATTTTGTCTTAGCATGCTTGTTAAATTCCAGGTTACATGACAGCGTCTTATCCTTCAGCTCTTCCAGACTCTTTTTCGGTGTTGTCATCTGCATGGTCTTTTCGTCTTGATTTATATCCATTAAAAGTCTGGTTGTGTGTGGCGCTCCAGCTGTCTGTGGGTCTGGTCCTAGTTGAAGGAGAGTCTGTGTCTCTCAAGATTCAATGAGCCTTGAGAAGTGGTAATAACGCAGCGGAGGCCGAGGAGGAGCCACGACCGTGACCGAACGCGTTTGGGGTATACTGACGAACCCCCTGCGTGCTACCACTTTCTGTAAATCTATCCTTTTTCTAGTCGGTAGAGTCAGATCCCTCATACGCGTGCACCCAGGTCAAACTGTGTTTTATCATCTGTGACGCATTTGAGGCCAAATCATCCATCTTGTGAAACCGTTTCTGTGTAACTTGCTTTGTCTATGATGATCGCTGTACGCATTTGTTTCAGTTTAAGACTTTGAACTACCACGTATTTTGTGAAACCCCAGGAAGGGTAGATGGGGGTTCTTGAACAGGTGTTTGTGTGTGTGTGTGTGTGTGTGTGTGTGCTTGTGTTTGTGTCTGTGTCTGTGTCTGTGTTTATGTTCTGCTGACGTCCTGAAAGTCTTTCCCACCTGACAAGCCAGTACCTCGCTTTGAGAACAGATTATCCAGAAATTTTCCCCATAGCTGCTGACAGAGAGACATAAACAGTGGACGCTTAAGCACTGATTTGCACATGGCTTATCATATTGACCCCTGACCTGTCTCTCCGCTGCATGAGGAGATGATTCGTGGACTGAGCTGTATGTTTACCTAAGAGGGACTCAATTATTCATTTAATTTGCTGCTTCCTCTCAACGCTGTTTGAAAAATGCATTGTTTTATTTGGTGGCAGTTTGTTACAGGTGTTAGATTTTTTTTTTTTTTCCAGGCCATAAATCAGAGTTAATGTTTTATAAGATTGTCTGGCTCTTCCATTTGCGTGGTTGGATTTAACAGCGATCAAGGAGAACCGTCAGAGAGGAAGGAGTTGACTCAGCTACTGATGGATAGAGCACAGAGTCAACATAAATTACTGCTAAAGCCATCTGATTATGTACTTTAATAAGGATAAACAAACAGTCTGTTCCTCTCCTCAGACGGGTATGCCTGATATGCTAACTGGAAAAGCTTGGTGTGCAGGAGTATGTGTGTGTGTGTGTGTGTGTGTGTATATGTGTGTATAAACAAATGAATGAATGAGCAAAGTTTTACAGGATTTCAGACTGGGCTCAGTTTCTATAAGAGTCGTAGGCATCGGAAAACACTAACAAAATATCGTTCATAATCCTTTGTCATTTTTCTGCCTGCCTCTCACTCAACTCCTTTTTTGCAATCCCTTTATTTGTTTGTCAGCAGTAGCAGTGTTGAAAGTGCATTTTAACTTATTTGGGTGGCCTCTTTGTTTGGTTTCTGCTGTTGTTTGACAGTGAACGAGGGAAGGAACTTGATTCCCATGGACCCCAACGGCTTGTCTGACCCATATGTAAAGCTCAAGCTCATCCCCGATCCCAAGAATGAGACCAAGCAAAAGACTAAGACCATCCGCTCCTCTCTAAACCCCATCTGGAATGAGTCCTTCACATTGTGAGTCAATACAGGCCTCTAATGATGGCTACTCTTGCACCGCTCTCTTCAGTGTACTGCATGACTCACAAGTAAATTGCCACTGTCAGCTTATCGTTTATCTAGGGATCCTTAAAACTGTGTTTTAAAGATTATTTAGGTAACACATATATTTAGGTAATCAGGACCTTAGTTGTCATAATGTCCATAATTCTCTCCCCTCAGCTGTCTCCCTCTAGCCAAACAGGTGAATCATAATCTCTCTGTGTTTGTCTGAGGAATTATGGGTATTGTAGGCCTAAAAGCTGGCTAATGTATCTGTGTGCTCTACAGTAAACTGAAGCCCACTGATAAGGACCGCAGGCTGTCAGTGGAAGTATGGGACTGGGACCGGACCACCAGGAACGACTTCATGGGCTCCCTGTCCTTTGGCGTGTCTGAGCTGCTGAAATCACCCGTGGGTGGATGGTGAGTCCATCCTATGTTTAGCTGTGGGTTTGTGTGTGTGTGTGTGGATTCCCAATGACAAAAAAAAAAAAAAAAAAATACCCCAATACCACAACAACGTTCTCCGATTTTGAAAGCTAAGATATTTGAAGATAAGGTATTAAGATATTTGTCTTGCTTCATGAAAGCACACGCTAATATAGTTTGATCGGTCAGAGTTTACATGTTTATAACGGTTTCTCTCTCATTTTCACCCTCTCACAAAAGAACAGACTTTGCTTTTCTTTTTTATAGTCTCTCGACTGTGTCTCTGCGTACATTCCAACACTGAGCACGTCCAATCACAATTATTATTATTATTATTATTATTTTATTTTATCGTCTCGGGGCTACGTTAGCCTCCAGATCTGTATTAGCCGCTGAATCAGAAGGCGATGAAACCTGTCTGTAAATAACCGAGCGGCCCTGCGGTGTCTCTCTGCCCGCTGAAGTGCCCGTCTGTGACAGGCACTCATAAAAAAGTGATGTATTTGGAGCCCGGTGCCAACCTGAGAGCAGTGCCAGGCCAGGCTAGAGCTGAGGCCCCAGGCCCCGTGATGAAGTAATTGGGGCCAAAGCCAGTCTATACTGATAATGACGAGGGGGAGGCAGGCCACTGAATGGCAGGAGTTAAACAGAATATGAAGATAAAAGATAAGTTACAAAAAGGGGAAGTGCCATGATAATAAGAGTCAGTAGATAGTGAGCAAAAAAAAAAAAGAAAAATATATACTCAGGAAAAAGAGTGATATCCTTCAAGAGCCCTTAAATGAAACGCTTCAGTATTATTGAATTGTGAAATAACATTATACACATATTACACACACCTACAGCACATTTGACAATGATTAATACTGTCGCTGATTCAGGTACAAATTGCTGAACCAGGAGGAGGGTGAATATTACAACGTGCCCATTCCAGATGAGGATGACGGGGATTCAGAACTCAGACAGAAGTTTGAGGTGAGACCTGAGTCGGCCATTTTGGTTCTTGACTATCTTTGATTTCTGTCTCCCTGGCTGCCAAAGGTATTAATCTCATACTTTTACTCGGAAATGGATATAAAGCGTTTCTGTCAGGATCTCTTGACACCGCTGCAGCTACACTGTGTTTTCGCTGATGAAAGCTAAGTAAATCAGTTTCAATATTTTAAGGGAAGTTCTAATCAATAGCTGGCACTGTGTCAAAACTCAGTTGCAAAGCTAACGTTGGTGGAGCAGACTTCAGAAGGGTTTGAAATAATGTACCGTTAATAGACTTTACCCTTTTTATCTTTCACGGTCGTGAAAGCGGCACTACATTCAAAATTAATGATGAACAGTAAACCTTTTATTGTGGATTTTTTTTCTTTCATTTTCCCAGCTTTTGACAGTGACAGAAAGACGCAATTATTTGACACTGAACCGTATGGTTCGCGCTAAGTAGATTATCTCATCTAACACAACTCGGTGGTTTTGCGAAGCATTTCACGACGCTGCTACCATCTTAATTGAATCAATCTGTCTCACTGAATATTCCCACACCTCAACGAATGGGGCAATTTGCGTATCCTATTTCTTGGAATGGATCCGCGGAAGAATTAGAAACGCCCCGTTTAGGGGGCAACTTATCAACTTAACAGCTTGTGACTTCACCATGGAAACAGCGCCGTCCCTCTAGCGTTTTTGTTTTGTTTTGTTTTGGGTTTTTTTTTTTTCTCTTGCCCTCTGGTTTATCAATGCATTATGAAAACTGGGAGCTTGTATTTGTAGTACTGTATTTGACTGATGCTGTGTGTGATCTATGAGTGTAATAAGACAAACACCCTGGCGTGGGCTAAGACTTTGTAGGTTTAAAGATTCGCTTTGTTCTTTCTGTTAGGGAGTTGACTCTTCTGCCGGAGCTTGTGTAACTGCTCTCACAAAAGGTACACGGTGGAAAAACTGCCTCATGTTTTATTCAGATGCTGTTCTGGTCCAGATCACAAGATTAATAAATGCAGAGTAGTAATTTCCGAGACAGAGAATATTTGCTCAGGGTTTGAAATGAAAGTGGGAGATTATTTGACGAGTACATTTTTAAATGGATTTTCCTATTGTATCTACATCCGTCATCATGCGGTCTGCTTGTTTTGTTTCATAAATTCAAGTAAACACGCAATGCTTGCCCCACACTCAGACACACACACACACACACACAGACACACACACACACGCAGCTCCCCTTGCTCCATCCTACCTCCCTCCATGGCCTTCAAACCTATTAACACCCTGTCCCCCAGGTTTGAGTTAGGAAGGATCTTCCACTTGTTGCCATAGCAACCAGGCATCCTCTCTTGACCCTTTGAGTAAGGTGGAAGCCTGTACCCCTTTATCAAAGGCATTCAGTCCCACCCCGTTGCCCTGGCGGGAGGTCTCCTGACGCTTTGTTCACTTACAGGGATTCTCCCTCTAGGTGCTCACGTACGATCATACATAGTGTTAAACGCACTGCTGGAGAAACGACACCACCGTCACGGAACATCTAGCTATCTCATCTCAGTTTTAGTCTCAGTCTCTCTCAGTCCTGTTACTGCATTCACAAATTTCTCTCTCTCTCTCTCTCTCTCTCTGTCTCTCTCTCTCTGCCCCCCTCCCTCTCTCTCTGCCCCTCTCTCTCTCTCTCTGTTCCCTCCTTCTCTCTCTGCCCCCCCCCCCCCCCGTTCTTATCGAGTGACATCATAGCTAGCTCTGCTCTTTCTCAAGCCCCTTTTACTCGTCTGTTTGTCCTCCCATTCCCTCTCTTTTCCCTTCTCCCGCATTCATTTCTGCCCAATTACCCATCATCTATTCTCACTCTTTCCGCCTGCTCTTCTGATTGTCTTAATGTCGTTTCAGTCCACTGTAACCACATTCAATTTACTAGCAATTTGTCAGCCAATAAAACGAGAAACTGCTTCAGCTTTAAAGCCCAGAGCCCGTGACGAATGATAGACTAGATTTGTGGTAGGGCCAGTGGGTTTTTTACCTTTCGTTTCTGAGCTTAAAATGAGGTCTCACCAGCTAGTCATAAACTATTACACCACAACTCTACTGGTCTGTAGCAGGCGGCATTCGTTGTATTGGATCTGCAGTACGCTCAGAAAATAGTTATTCCCTCGAACACTTATAAATCTTGTTACCACCAAAACTTTTAGCGCAATGCCTTCAAATGCATTCCCTCGATTTACATGCTTACATTGAAAAATGAAAAGTACTTAAATGTTTTATTGTGTAAAAAAAAAGGGGTTTTGCCCATCCTTTCATAGTTCTTCTGTCAGAAAGAAAGAGCAAGGAGTGTGTTAATCTGAAAGCTACATTATATAATTGGAATCATTTTATTTTGACATTATAGAGTAATTTATATAGATACATAACTAATTTAGTTAGCAACTTCCCAAGAAACAGTACTTTAGGGAATTATACTCATACACTCAGCTGCACTTCATTCAGGCAAGTTGCTGTAACCATATGCTAGGCTATAGCGCTAGAATACACGTTAAGCACAGCATTGCTAGTTCACTTCTCCACCACAAGATGGAAGCAGAGCACCTACTTAAGTATAACAGGAATTAGACGACCATGCGGATCTGTGAACGTGTGTTTGCCATGTGTACACTATGTCATATGCTTGCAGGTGTCCTATGATTTTTATGGTTATTACACCGGTTGTTTGTCTTATATATATAACATCTTTGTTTAAATAATTTGTTAGCAGTACTGACATGCAGGAATTCATCATGGTATTGGGTTTGCATGCTATATAGAGGCAGAGCAAATTTAATGAAAATACTTATGAAAATTTTGGCTGATGGTTTGATCTTGGGAGATAAATGTTAAGTGATTAAAAAATATATGCTGAATGAGTGTTCATAGATGTCATTACAACACTTTTAAAAACCAACCACCAGGTGTCACTCTATGAGCTCGAAAAATTCAATAAACAACCAACATTATAGATCATATACTTCACATTAGGGTATCCTAACAAGAGGTATTAATATGGGGTTTCATGAACAGGTGTTGGGGACTATTTTGAATAAATGTATGGCCCTTAGTCTTTGTCATGGCTTGATAGTGTTCTTTGGTGCTCATTTATTTCACAGAATACCCAATAATCAAATAAATCACAGCTAGAGTTGTGCTTATTAAATATTATGCCGCCAAACCCAAAGATCTTCATTCACTACTAAATCAAGATTTGCATTCCTAGGGTATGTCTTAATGTCTTTATCGAACATTGTATGTGAACATTGTCTGATTGTAAGGTTGTTAGATGTGTGCTGTAGCAGGAGTAAGGCTGAATCTTCCCTTGGCACACAGTATTTTTCTCCAACTTCATAAAGAGCTTGAGGAATCGATCTGACACGCCAATTTTGGAGCCAAAGCTGTTTGACTTCTCTCTCTCTCTCTCTCTCTGTCTCTCTCTCTCACTGTCTGTCTTTCAGAAATGATTACAAATCCACAGTTCGGTGTCACTCAGTCATTAGAGCCTGTCAGGGTCAATGAAGTCTCACTGACACCCTGTGATGTTGGTTAAAACTGCGTTTCCCATATTCTATTGTTTTTAAAATCAAATCTGAGGCACCTGGTACTCAGAGAGATGCCAAGTTAACCAAGGGCAAAGATAGCATGTCATCAAAATGGTTTTATCTAGTATATATGGTAGACTGGATCAGTATAGACTCTGATGATGTCTCTGTGTGTAAGCGTGTGTGTGTGTGTGTGTGTAAGCGTGTGTGTGTGTGTGTGCGTGAGAGTGTGTATGCATGTATGTGTGTGTGTGTGTGTGTGTGTGTGTGTGTGTAGAGCTCACTTCTTTCCTGTGGTTACAGGATCATAAAGTTGAAGACAAGGATCAGGTGCGTTTGAAGGAATAGTGCGGCTTCGACGGCCTCTCGTCTATGGTGTGGATCGGTTTTGCCTGTTTTGGCTTGTTTTGCATTGCTAGCGTGTGCTCTACCATTCGCAATGCAGCTGCCCCATTAACCCTGCCCACAGCGAACCTAAACACTTCTGATATCCAGTGTCCTGCAAGCGAGTTCGGTCTCGTTTAGAGAGATTTGCCCCCTCAGTGTGATACTGTTAAGCAGGTTGTTAACTTTATGGCTTTCCCTAAGCACAGGCTGCCACTGATGCTTATTAATGTCAACGAAAGGTGTGTGGGTGTGTGTGTGTGTGAGTGCGTGCGTGTGTACGTGTGTGTGTGTGTGTG
The DNA here is from genome assembly GCF_902362185.1 of Chanos chanos. Classification (NCBI taxonomy): domain Eukaryota; kingdom Metazoa; phylum Chordata; class Actinopteri; order Gonorynchiformes; family Chanidae; genus Chanos; species Chanos chanos. Next base: position 8,699,949 of record NC_044502.1, read on the forward strand.
TGTGTGTGTGTGTGTGTGTGTGCGTGTGGCACCAGCAGTGAGCGTGAATGTGATGCTCCTCATAGCAAGCTGAGAAAAAGTATCTGTCATAGAGGTGGGAAGCTGAGAGAGGAGGCTGTCACAGTGTGTATGTGTGTGTGTGTGTCTGTGTGTGTGTGTGTGTGTGTTTGTGGGTGAACGAGTATGTGTGTGTGTGTGTGTGTGTGTGTGTGTGTAAGAATGCGTGTGTGTATGTGTGTTTGCACATGCGTGCTGCTATGTTAGGGTGTGTGGGTGTCTGTGTATCCTGAGCTGACATGAGATGTGTTTTGTTTTATATAGAGGCTGAGAAATTGCAGACACCCTCATAGACTTGCTTTGAAGTGCATCTTGGCCTGTTGGACTGTGCATGGCATTATGATTTTTAACGCAGCGTTCGCACGTTGCTAGGAATGCATATATCAAAAATATGACGATGCTGAATATTTTGGCGTTCTGGCTGCAGAGAAATTTAGCATATTTTGGTGCATAAAGCCTTATAAGTTCATATATGACCAGTTTTGTTTGGTCAAACACTAAAACTAAAAATATTTCGCGAGTTTACATGTCCGATCGTACGTCATATTCTGTCGGACCTAAGTGCCTTCTGGGAACTGTACAAAAATCCACGCGTATACTGTTAGCAGGGTTTTTTTGTTTTGTTTTTTTTTCCCTTTCCATTTAAAGCACGAGCTTATAGTTTACAGGCTGTTCGCTTTGCCACTAATCCCATGTATCAGATGCTGTATGGCACTTGTGAGAACCGGTAGGTTTTTTTTTAATTTGATCACAGGATGTCATCCAACTCCTCCTGCTATTTGTCCTTTACTGGAGCATCTGTGTCAGCTCTCCATCTGTTTACTGAGAGCCTCCGGTTTTTATTTTAGGATCTTTTGTGTCAGAGTTGCTCAGCAGCAGATGTAGAGAGAGCATACCCCTCATGATCTCTGTTTTTTTTGGGGGGTTTTTCTCGCATCGGTTTACGTTTTTGGTTTTCAGCTTTGTCTCTCTCTCTCTCTCTCTCTCTCTCTCTCCTTCTCTTTCTCTTTCTCTTTTTGCTATCTCTGTACAGAAAGCCAAGCTGGGCCCTGGTAAGAAAGTCACCCCTCTAGACGATAACCGAGTCTTCCTGCCGTGCAATAGCCTGGATCAAGTCAAACTCACTGACTTCAACTTCCTGGCTGTGCTGGGAAAAGGAAGCTTCGGCAAGGTGAGCAGGTGGAAATGGCTCCTCTAAACCCTCTTTGGCTTAGAGACGCTTTTTAGCTCGCTGGTATGCCAGCTCTTGTCAGTTAGACAGTGTGAGTAATGTGTGAAGAAGACGGCTCTGTCAAACTGAATCCAACTCTACCTACAATAAATAAAATAATAAACTGAATTCAAACAGGATGAGTCGAGAATTGTTTATTGATTTGAATTGTGAATGCACGCGCCTTTTCAATTTCCTGCCCATTAATTGTTTATAGCTGTTGACCCACCGGTTTATTCACAGAGAATCCAACACACTCTCTCACTAAGCACTGTGCGATGTCTCAAAGGGCAAGCTCATGTCTGTAGACACATGAGACCAGATGTCATGGTGACCTTTCTTAAACTTTATCTCGGCGGACCTAAATTGTCCGGCTTTTTTTGTTGTATGCGTTTTTAAGTCCATCAGGTATGTCAGGGTGTAACTTATTGACTTTACATACTGTCCCAAAAGCCAGCAGTAAAAGTCTCAGCTCTGTCCAGCTGTCTGTGAGAAGACATGAGAGCATTATCAGTGAGATTACAGAGCATGCAAAGAATACAGAGTTATGACCAGAATTACACATACATTTGACATTTTAACAATCATTTATTTAGCAATATGAAATTTAAGTGTTGTCATAGAAAATGGGTGTTTTTTCTGACCAATTCAGACCTAAGCCAAACTCCAGTGACAGTGACCATGTGGCTGTTGTTTGGTTAATGAAGAGTAACAGACCTAAACCAAACTCCAGTGGCAGTGACCCTGTGTCTGTTGTTTGGTTAATGAAGAGTAACAGACCTAAACCAAACTCCAGTGACAGTGACCCTGTGGCTGTTGTTTGGTTAATGAAGAGTAACAGACCTAAACCAAACTCCAGTGACAGTGACCCTGTGGCTGTTGTTTGGTTAATGAAGAGTAACAGACCTAAACCAAACTCCAGTGACGGTGGACCTGTGTCTGTTGTGTGGTTAATGAAGAGTAACAGACCTAAACCAAACTTGAGTGACAGTGGACCTGTGTCTGTTGTTTGGTTAATGAAGAGTAACAGACCTAAACCATACTCCAGTGACGGTGACCCTGTGGCTGTCGTTCTGTGTGCAGGTGATGCTGGCAGAGATCAAGTCTACTCAGGAGCTGTTGGCCATAAAGATCCTGAAGAAGGATGTGGTGATCCAGGATGACGATGTGGAGTGTACCATGGTGGAGAAGAGAGTGCTGGCCCTGCAGGACAAACCTCCCTTCCTCACTCAGCTCCATTCCTGCTTCCAGACGGTGGTAAGACCAAACCTCCGCCGTAAAGAGCCAAAGACTAATGTTTAAACAT